>NW_002987805.1:0-24136 GCF_000006295.1 Pediculus humanus corporis
TGATGGCCATTATTTGCGTAGATTTTCTTGACCTTAGCCTAAGCTCTGACCTTCAGTCCTAATTTTTCCATGTTTTAAAAAAAAATTGCTTATTTTTCGGAAATCATTCAAAAAGTTTTAAAAATTTTAAATGAATATTTCATATTGAAAAAAGATTATTACATTATTTTTAACTTCAGACATTCGTTTTATTGTTTCGTTCTCATTTTTAAATTTATTCCAAATTTACTTAGAAAACCGTTACACCGAAAATTAAATATTGTCCTTTTTTCACAACTTCCGGTTTCATTAAAATTTTAAGAAAGAATAAATAATTTAAATTCAAATAATACATTTGAATTTATTAAAATGTTAATTATAAAAAAAAAAACTATAAATGTATAATTAAAAATTTGAAAAAAAATCATATAAAAGTTTTTCAAAAACTAACGAAGTAGTTTGCCTGTGATGTAATTACAAAATGCTATTTACTTATCTAAAATGTTTTTCATTGATAAGTAATAAAAGTCAATGCTTTTCACTAGTTTTTCTTAGTTACAATTGATATAAGTGTTTGAAAAATTGTATTTTATTTCCGAGGTTCTTTGTTTATACACCGTTAATAATTGTTATTAAAGTTTTAGGCTAAAAGTATTTTTTTAAAAAGTTTTTTATTATTGATAATTAGTTAATTATGAATTTATCATTTGCTGGCTGTGGATTTTTAGGGGTTTATCACATTGGTGTTGCATGTTGTTTCAAGCAATATGCTCCTCATTTACTTGTGGACAAAATTGCAGGGGCCTCAGCAGGAGCAATAGCTGCTTGTTGTTTACTGTGTGATCTCCCTATAGGTAAAAAAGTAGGAAATTTTACTATTATGACCTTGAAACATTTATGTGAGCTTTGACTATTGAAATTATGATGGCCCAAAATTTTTTAAAATGCATTCAAATAAAAACGAATGAAAAGTAAACGACAAACAGAAAATAATTTTTAAATTTAAAAAACAAATTTCAACTGTTAATAATACAAAATAATTTATTCTCTTTTGCATAGATAAAAGTATTAGTTAAAGAATAATTTTGATACCTTCTTTTATAATCGGAAAACATAAAAAGAAAATTTTTTAATTTCACATTCGAAAAAAAAAAAAACATTTCATTTAAATTTGTTTATACATAAATGGTTCGATGATTAAAATTAACCTACTTTTATATAAAAATTGTATAATGAAAGTCACAGTTTAAGATTAGGTTTCTTTTTTTTTCGGTAAATTTTGCTTTTGTTATTTTAATGATAATAAATTAATAATATAATGAAAAATTTAAATTCTTTAGAAAATAACAACAACAACAACAACAAAAAAGTTTTAAATTTTTAACTTAGGTTTTTGTGTGACTGACTGACTTTATTTACACAAAAAACAAAGTAAATCTTGTTTTATTGACATTAATTTGTGTGCTGCAAGTTGGCATATATAGCCTAAATTATAAATATTGACTTTATTTAATAAAATAAAAGGATGATTAATATTTTTTGTCTGATAAATTTTATAAAATGTTGTATGCATTTTTATTATTTATATATATAATATTTTTTGTTTAATGTTCTATTAAAAATCATTTTTATTTTTAAAAAAATAGGTTATTATTAACATTAAACTAATAATAATAATAATTGTTTTAATGTTTCATAGTCATACACTTTTATTAAATAAAATTCTTATTATCTGTTGTGTGTTGTTGTTTTTTAAAAATAATATCAAGGTTTTGATAAACATTGCTTATGGCAATTGTTTATCTAAAAACTGTCGGAATTCATTCGCATAACATGAAGGTCGTTATAAAAATAATCGTAATTACTGGAAAATATAGAAAATTATTATTATTATTATTTTTTCTTTAATTTTAAAAAAAGGCAAATTTTATCGAATACCTTTTTGAACAATATTTAAAAGTGCAATTTTTTTTTTTTTTTTTTTTTCTTTTTTCGAAGAAAAGCAAGAATTTAAATTAATACAAAAGATACTAAATTCTCATCAATTTCCTACGACGCAATTTTTTTTAAAATGAATATTTTCTATAATTATTTACTTAAATAATAACAATACATTATTTAATTGTTTAATAACATAATTATGTTTGTAGAAGTAAACAATAATTTTCAAGAAGATACTTTTTTTTTTTTTAATTGCGTCTTATGTTATTATTATTATTTTAAAGTTTAATGTCAAGGTTGATTTTATATCTAATAATTTATAATCTTTAACATCTTTTAAGATATACATATATGGTTATGAGTGTGTGTGTGTGTGGGTATGGAAGTGAACGTGTTTGTGTGTGTGTGTTTATATGTCTGTTATATGTATATGTTTATTTATACGTGTTTATCAAAAATAATAACGATTAGCCTTTATTATGGCCTTTTATTAACTATTTGGTAGTACCGTGACTCACATAATTTTTAAACTGTAAACATATTACTCAATAATTAGGCTACCTTGTTTACTTTTTTTTTTTTTTTTTTTTTTTTTTTACCTTCTATATAATATTATATACCGTAAAGACAAAAAATTAATTTATTTTATTTTACTTTATTATGTTATTTAAAATAATTAATTATTAATTCATGATAAAACTGTCAAGTTATGGTTAATGGTTGTAAACATAATGATAATAGTGAATTTATGAAATTTTTCTATTAAATATTAAAAACATTCACCAACCAATAAGTTATTTATTTATTTAATTAGTTTTTTATTATTATTAAATAATTAAAATAAAAAATCAAGGTTAAAAATTAAATTAGAGGATGAATGATTTTTAAAATGGTCTCATAATCATTTTTAAAGAACCTCTTTTTGTGTATGTCTGTGGTCTGAGTAAAAAAATTTTTGTTCCTTTTTATTTTTTCTCAGGTGGAATGATAAGCGATGTTTTACGCGTTATAAGAGATGCACGAAAAAAAACATTAGGACCTTTCAGTCCTTCTTTTGACGTACAAACTTTACTAAGAGAAGGTTTAGAAAGGTTTTTACCTGAAGATGCACATATAAGAGTTAGCGGTAAACTAAGAGTTTCGTTGACCCGGGTTTACGATGGAAAAAACGTTATTGTCACAGATTTTGAAACGAGAGAAGAATTGTTACAAGTATTTTTAAAATTTTGTATCAAAAACAAATTTTTTTTGATAGTTGTTTGCGTTATTAAAATTTAAAATTGTTTTTTTTAGGCTTTATTAGCAAGTGCTTTTGTACCGATTTTTTCCGGTTTCATACCCCCGAAATTTCGTGGCGTTAGATACATGGATGGCGGTTTTAGCGATAATTTGCCAACTCTGGATGAAAATACAATAACGGTTAGTCCTTTTTGCGGGGAGAGTGATATTTGTCCGAGAGATTTTTCATCACAATTATTTCACGTAAGAATTTTCATTTGTTTTAAAATTAATTTTAAAAAACAAATTTTATATAAAAATGAATCAAGAGTTCACAAATGTATATTGCGGTTTTTAATTATTCTTACCTTAATGTAGAGGAGAATCTGACTGAAGGTACCTTTGCCAAAATGGCGAAACTAAATCATGTGTAGTCTGCGACGTCTTTTCGTTTCAAAATGTAAATTGAACTTTTTCTTCTGAACAAAGATGGTATTAACTCGATCGGTAGCTGGAAATTAATAATTGAGGTTGCTGTCAGCTACGTGGAATGGACCTCGTCCATCTTGTCGACGATGAGGGTGGGGGGGTTTCTGTAAAGAAAATGAAATATGATTAAAATTTAAAGAAAACAATTTTTTTTTTAGTTTAATTACCTTGATTCTTTTTATTTACTTATGTAAAAATAGAAAAGTTTAATATTATTAAAAAAAAAAAAAAGAAAAAAAAATTTTAATGAATTTTTTATTATTTATTAGGTAAACGTAGCGAACACGTCGATAGAATTATCAAAGCAAAATTTTTATAGAATCGCCCGAATACTTTTCCCACCAAAACCGGAAACACTTTCGAAAATGTGCAAACAAGGTTTCGATGATGCTTTAAAATTTCTTCAAAGGAATAATTTAATTAATTGCACGAGTTGTCTCGCCGTACAATCGACATACGTCGTTTCCGAAAGTTTAGATGATAATTGCGAATACGATCCGGAATGCCGAGAATGTAAACTTCACAGGCAGGTAGTGATTTAAAAACTAGGTAGTTGTTAAAAAAACTAATAATGTTATTATTATTATTATTATTATTATTATCATTCGTTTTATTCGTTTAATGTTTTAAAAAAAAATTTTAAACCAAAAAAAAACTTTTTTTGCGTGAATATTTTCTTAGGAAGCTCTGATTGCAGCTAAAATTCCAGATACGGTCATGTCAGTATTCCAGGAAGCCATTGATGCGGCAAACAAGGGCATAGTCAATTGGATATTTAAACACAAAGGAATGAAATTACTTTCCGTCCTATCACTTCCCTACATGGTTTCATTCGATTTGGTTTATGCAGCCTTTTCAAAGTGCGTCAAACAAAATTAAATTTTTATCCTTTTTTTTTTTTTTTTATAAATATATAAATTAATAATTTGTTTCAAGATTGATTTCGTACGGTCCATGGGTCGGAGATAATTTAAATATGGCGGCAAAAGCAATTTTAACGAATTTGGATGCTGTCGTCAAAAGGTTCGATAAACAGAGACAAGATATATCGTCGAGCATTATTTGTCAATTAGCCGTCACACAATATGGAGGTAACGACAAAAAATGAGTCTATGAGAACAATCAAAAGTTTTCATAAAATAATAATAATAATAATAATAATCAATTTTTTCAAATAGATTTTAATCTGGATTTGAATTCTTATCAAGACACGATTAAAAATCAAGTGATTAATTTCACGGTCGATTTTGAAGATGATCTGCAGGGATTAAACGACGATTTAACGGATCCTGTCAAATCTTTAGGGAATAAAATATTATCGAGACGTTCGAGCGTCGTCATTCATAAAACGGAATCGAATAATGAAAACGTCGAAGAAACTTTTGATCAAATATTAAAGGTTTTATTATTATTATTATTAATAAATCGAGAGGGATTCGCGTTTACGTGAAATTGATTATTATTATTATTATTATTTTGAAATCAGGTGACTTCACACCACGATGCAGTTATGGCGTATTATTTTATGGATGAAAATAATCAAGTTAAAATAACGGAAATATTTGATGTGACCAAAGCTGAATCCGAAGCCATTTTTCACGATCATCATGGCGGCGGTGGCGGCGAATCATTGAAAAATCCAAATAGTAATAATTGGGAGTCTAATTTTGTGACCTTACACGAAACAGGTGATTAATATTCGTTAAACGAAATGAATATAATACAGGAAGAAATAATAATAATAATAATAATGTTTTTAAATTTTCAGGTAAAGAAGGTAGGAAAAGTTTATCAGAATTTTCTGAAGTTTCTGGAGAAGGAGATTTGGAAAACAACGTCATTTTTTCAGATCCCGAAAGCGAATGGTCTCCTTCTTCATCCATAGGGAAAGAATTTCAAACGAATTTCATTAATAAATCGGATACGAGGCCGGAATCAGATCAAACAAGAAACAAAGATTAAAAGTTTTTTTTTTTTTTTTTACTAAATACGATAATACTTATTTAAATTTAATAAAAAAAAAAAGTTTTTTCTGTCATTGATTGACTTAAAATTCATCTAAAAAAAAAAGAAAAAAAAAAATCAAATTTTATTTTTTTATTATAATTAATTAAATTTAAACTCCAGTATTATAGTTTATTTAACTCATCATGACATATATTTTTACAATACTATATAAATAATTTTATAAAAAATATATATATATATATAAATTTTTTTTTTTTTTTAAAGTAAAAAAATATTTTGTTAACCCCCTTTTTATTTTACTTTGTAATGTTTTAATATTAAAATTTTTATTTTTTAAACATAATAAATATCGTTGAATTTTAATAAAAAAAACTACGTTTATTTATTTTTTTTTGAAATTTTCCTTATATTTATAACCTAATCGAATATTAAATGGTAACCTTGGCCTGGAATTCTCAAACTAATTTTTTTTTTTTTGTTGCAAAAGGCATATTTGAGTCAGGATTTGTGACGAACCTTTGCAAAAGGTTTAATATTTTGTACTTCGATAGTTAAAAACCTTCAAAACTTAACTCATAGGGATTTTTTCTTCGTTTTAAAACAACATCATTATAATTTTTTTTTTACAGGAATGTCGGCTGATATTAAATTTATTTAAAAAATTTAGTACTTAATATAAATATAAATCCCCTTTAATTTTTTTTACAAAAACTAAATTTTACTTTGTACTTAATTAAAATAAGTTTAATTCATTTTAATGTCGAGATATTTCAATAGTAAAATTATTATAAATTTAAATCTTTACAAAATTTTAAAAAAATTAATAATTAAATGTATTTAGATGTAAATCAAATTAACTTTTATTGTTTTTTCTATGTAGATTTTTTATTTTTAAAATTTATTTAAGATGACCATAAATAGAAATAAGTTTCTTGCCAATGTGGAAGATATTGTAAAATTGGTTTGCAAATAAATTTAGCCAAGGGAATATTTTTCGATAAACTATTTAAAAATCCAACAATTAAATCTTTGCTGTGCCTTTCGTAAAAAGGTGATTTCATCAAGTATAACAAAAGTAATAATTTTCGCCTTGATATTTCTAATTTTTGTCCTGGAGTGTAATTATTATTATTATTATTGGAATGATTCTTCGATTCTAATTGAACTAAATATAAACTGGAAACATAAAATAAAACATGATTTAAAGTTATGATTTACTCCTACGAGAAACTACATCTATTCGAAAAAAAAAGACAAATTTAACAGACAACCTATTTACATAATTTATAAAAAACTTAATTAATAATAAAAATTACATTTAATTTTAGATTTACCTTGTCAAATCTGTTAGTCCAGACAGAAGCCATGGTACCCAAGTTCTTTGCCCATATTTTAAAATTGTAATTAGGATGAGAATCGGTTTTGAAATATATAACATCTGTAAAATTATTTCATTTAAAATAATAAATATCAAATTAGTAGTTTTAAAAAAAAAAATAATAATAAAATATAGACAATACCTCTCCGATTAAAATTTGAGGCTGAGTAATTATTTTTTGTTGGTCTTCCGTATTGATTTTATCTGACGAGAAATATGGAGGCTTCCAAAGCCTGTTGTGAAAAGAAGGAGCTGAAATTTTTTTTTTTTTTTATTTTAATGTTTTAACTACTAATAATCATAATTGTTTACAAAAAAAAAAAAAAAATGTAACTTTCATTTTGAATAAAATGTGAAATAAACTTACAAGCACTAACTTTCCTAATAATTCTTCCAGATCGTTTTAACGAAAAGGCAATTTTGTTTATTTTTAATATTTCATCTGAATAATTACCATTAAATCCTACTGTATTTCTTTTCTGAGGCAATATAGGTGGCTGAGATATAATATTTTGTTTGAAATTTATTAATAAAATAAATTTTAATATACATTTCATTAATTGAATAGAAACCACTACTGTCCATTTTCCCTTTTTCCCTGTAAATTTAAATATTATAAAGAATTATTTAAAACAATCAATTTACTGTTTTAAATGATAAATAAAAAAAAAAAAAAACTCATATTTTCATTCCATGATTAGAATATTTGTTGATTTATTAGTAAACTTAATAAAAGAATGAAGAATGAATTTTCAAAAGTATACAAAAATATAAATAAGTTATTTTTTTTAAATACAAACCCCAAACACTTTTAGAGGATATTTCCAGAAAAACTTCAGTATATTCTAAAACACTTAACCAAATTTTAATTTTGTTTCCATAATTACAAAACTTTTTTTGAGAGGATAATATTATAATGTCATTGAATAAAACTAATAAATTTGATGCTGAATACACTAACTCTGTTACAATTATAGAATTATTGACTTTCCCTAGTAGAAAAAAAAACAAAATACGTATATGATTTAATTTTTAAATTACATAAAAAATAATATATATATAAAAATATATTTTATTACACCTGCTGCAAAATACGACAACCATTTAATGCTAGATTCAATTTCACTTGCTGTTTGTGGATTTCTACAAACCCAATCTTTGTAATTATTAAAAAAAGACGACAAAGATGATTTGACAGAATTCATTATAAAAACAACCCTATTGTAGACAATAACTGAAAATCTATTTTAATCGTTATTCGGATTATAATTAATTAAAAATTTTTTTAAAAAAAAAGAAACTAATCATAATAAAATTGCTATGTGTCAAAACGCTTTCCTTAAAAATTATTTAAGTTGGTAATTTTTATTTTTTTTTTTTGTATATATACATATATCTTTGAATATTTACCGATGAAATGGTAAATTATTATTTAATTATTTTAACCGAAATGATAATAGTGATGTGGATCGTTTGATTGTATTTAAAAAAAAAAATTTTTTTAACAATTCATTTTATAGAGCTTAATTCAATAATTTGAAATTATTATTAAAATAAAATTATAAAATTTTGAACGTGTAACTAGAATAATTGTGCGATTTCAGAAAGAAGGTCAACATTGTGTTGTCTTCTGCCAGCAAAAAATCAATAGTTTGTCCGCGGAAAAAAACAGATACACGCATATCACGCAGATGGCCACTTATACAAAAAAAAAAATGCCATTAAAACGAGGAGTGAATGATTTTAACAAATGTTACGTGTTTGCATTAACATTATTAGAAGTTTTAGGAAAAACACACATGTCTGTTCACGAAAATAATCATGGTATGAATGAATTTATTATAATTCTCTTCTATCGTGACCTCTATTTGCACTAATATTTTTGAAATCTATAACAATAATTTATTTTTTATTATAAAATGTAAATTAAAATAGTAATTACTATTTATGATATTTTTTATTTTCAAACTTACAATTTTGATTTTCATAAAAATATTAATTTTACCCCTGTATATTTTTACCTGCTTACACAAGTTAAAACTTGAATATTTTAAAAAATTTTAATAATTTCTATGCATTTGTATTAATAATCTTTTTCTGAGTAATATTTCTTTTACATAAATAAATACTTAAATTTATTTTAATAAATAAATATTCAAATAATAAATATTTATTTTTTTACCCTCAATTTTTAACTCAAGGATGTTTTATGATTTTTATTATATTTTTGTTTAATCTTGATTATTAATTAATTTATTTTTAAAGTTATCCAAGACAAAATTGACTTTTTTTTTATAAATTGAGATTTTAGTATTGTATAACTTACACCTAACATTATTTATTAAGTTACTTTTGGTCATTGAATATAAACAATTTCTTTTTAAGATTATTTACAAGCAAACAGTAATGATGTAAAGTTCATAGGAGTTCATGAAGGTTTACAAGTTTTTATGCACAAAGATATTGCATCGACAAATATGAGAATATCACCTGTGCATGAAGATTTGAAAAATACAGATATGTTTTCATCATCAACATATTTAAAATTTGTTCCTCCAAGATTAGATTTTAAAGAGAGGTTGGTACACTAATACTTTCAAAAAATTTAATATTAAAATGTTTTTGTTTACTTTAATGCCATAAATTTTTACAGACATTTAGGAGTACCTCACCTTGAAAAAGTCACTTTAGTTAACACAGATGAGAACAAAACTATTCACATGTCATCTGTATCTGGAAACACACTTCATTTTCATAGCTCATTTTTTCAGGTACATTGTTTTTAATTCTTTTCTTTTTAATATTTAAAATATATTAACAAATAAAAAAAAAAAATCAAGTAAACTTTTTAAATAGATCTTTCCAGATTAATTTATTTTATAAATGGTTCTTAACGAAAATTGCGACATGGTATTTTAATAAGTTTTTGTGAATTCTTGTAAGTTTGCTAAAAGTAATTTACTCAATAATGTACTAAATATTATTCAAACAGGACAAAACAATACCACCCAAAGGAAATACAACTTTTGCAGTGGTATTTTTGGGGCGTACAGAAGGTCATGTTTCAAGCAGTTTGTTCATTCATACATCTGAAGGAACTTTCAAATATCAAGTATCGGGGGCAAGCGTTTGCAGTCCTTACAGATTAAGGCCCTTGGGTGGAGTTAGGCTACCTTTGAATGCTGCTTTTCAGCCTCTCATTCAACTTCACAATCCTCATGATTATCCTATTCAGGTTATTTATTTGTGATTACTAAAAGAAAAAAAAAAAAAATTTTTTTTAAACTTTTTTAAAATTCGTAAACATTTTTCAATAGGTTGTTGAAGTTTATAGCAGCGGAAGTGAATTTCATCTTGAATTACCCGGAGGTGAATTGGAGGGACCAAAAGCTCTGTGGGAAGTACCACCATACACGACAAAACCTGTAATAAGAGCTAAATTTCAAGCGAATTCGCAGAGTAACCACACAGCTTACATTAGGTGAGATTTGGTTGCAAACCTTCCTCCTTCGCCGTCTATACAATTTATGTATTGAATATTGAAATAAAAAATTTTTGAGGTAAATGAAAACTGTCAACTCAGCTTTAATTATTTGAAAATAAAATTAAAGCGTTCGATTCCACAAAGATGATAGATACTCTTATCAAGCTTAAAATATATCACAGTACCCGATCAAAAAAAAAAAAAAAAAAAAAATAGAAAAATAGAAAAAAAGTTACAAAATTTTAAAATACCCTATGATTGTTCAGGTTAAAATTAAATAATAGCGAAGAAGTTTTGGTTGTTCCTCTGGAAGTAGAAGTTACTTCACAGCCCGGATTGTATTCTCAACAACATTCCATTGATTTTGGAATTGGAGGATCTCAAGACAAACCTAAAAAAGTAATATTGTATCTATGTAACAGTTTAAAGAAAACTCAAAGGATACAAAGCGTTACGACTCTTCCTGCTATATCCCCATTAAAAATTAATTTCGAAACGGCCAAAATTCCTCCGGGAACTTCGCCTGTTGAAGTCGCCGAACTTGTGTTTGATTGTAAGTTTTTTTAAGCGATATCGTAGAAGCGTATCGAGTGTTAATATAGAAATTTAAATAATTTTTTTTTTTTTTTTTTTTAATCCAGGGAAAACAGCATTTGAAACGAAGCAAACGTCTGGTAAAATTTTAATTAAAAGCAAGCAAAGCCCTTATAAACTCGGTATTCCGTTCACTGCCAAAGTTTTAGAAGGAGGTTTAAAGGTTAATGATGGTGCTACCAGGTTTTTAACTACTGACGGAAGGTCGTTTCCAAGACAATTGACCGTTGAAAATCAATTTAAAGTTCCAATTGCCATAAATAATGTTAGTCTGTTAGAGGATGCTAAAAGTTTTTTTTCGGTATTTATGTAATTTATAGTTGATAATAATAATAATATTAGTAAAGATGAACTTGTAATAAAATTAAATTTGTTTTTTTCAGATTCAAAATTTTAAACTGGCAGTTATTCCACCTCAAAAATCAATCAATTTATTAACGATATATCCGAAAGATAATATTTTAAGAGATTTGAAATTGGAATCCGGTTTAATATTATCTACAAATATTTCAGATGTTACAGTTTCACTTTTAATTTATAACGGAAAGTTAACTAAAGTAAGAGAGAGAAAAACAAAACAAAAAAATTTATTTATTTATTTTTTTTTTCTAGGCATTGTAAAGTTTTTATTAAATAAAATTAATTAATTACAGATTTTTCCTCGCGGTTACGACGATCTAGAGCTTTTAGATATCGGTCTTGTGGGATGTGGAAGCACAAAAACGATTCGATTCGGTTTGCAAAACAACAATCCTGTTGTAATTGAAATCAAATCGGTTGAATCCAATTCGCCCTTTGTAAGACCACAAATTCTGGGATTGTATAATAAAAACGCTTCGGAATTTTTAAGCCAATACGGTTTTGCCAACTTAACGAATAGTGTTGGTATCTCTTTTATCAAATATTTAATTATTTGTTAAAATATTTTAACGTTTAAAGTATTTAAAAAAAAAAAAAAGACATATATTTTATTTTTTATTAGACAAATTTAAAACCAAACGGCATAGTCGTCGTAGAACTTGTTATTCAAGCATCAAAAAATGAAGAAATAATGACAGCTCAAGTGTCGATAACAAGCCAATATGAAAAATTAATTATTCCCGTGAAGGTATCCGTGGCTCATGGAGCTTTGGAAATTATTCCGAATCAAATTTTATTGGATGATTGCTTTCCAGTGAGTAAATTCAATTTATTTTATTTTTAACAATCGTATCAGTCACAATCAAGAATCACTACAACAAACAATTTTATTTGAAAAATATCTATCGCCATTTTGGATTTTAAGTACTCCATTTTTTTTTTATCTGCTATTGTAATAAAATTTTAAAAATAAAATAAAATAATTACAAAGTTCAATTGTAATCCTTGCAGGGCAAAATTTGTATTCAACCCCTTAAAATTCAGTCTACGTTTAATAGGCCCATGACGGCAACTTCCATAACGAGCGTACCTCCGGATATTCGAATGAGTTTTACCGGTGCTCCCGGAGGATCGGAAATATTACCCAGTTGTAGTAATTACATTGGGGATTTAAAATGGGAACCCGCGAAAAATTGTGGAAATGATTGTTACTTGGGGATTTCTCTAAATTCATCAGGCAGTAAGATATTCAAACTTGTGTCTTTTAACTTTGTCTACATTATAAATAAGGTTAGATTTAGAGGAATAATAATTTTTGTTTTAAACGTACACAGGTAGTTTACAATGGATGCAAAGTGAACTTCTTTCCCCTTACATAAGTGACATAGATGCCACTTTGCTACGCGATAGATATCATCGTTTACTTAATCTTACCAACGGTTTCGGTTCGGGTCATTCTCAAGATATATTTTTAAGGCTCGACACGAATGAAGTTAGAGAAGAATTATTTACGGCCAAAGTGAAACTCATTTGGCCGAAATTTTCAAATACGAGCAAACTTATATTTCCGCTGACTCAGGTCATGAATACAACCATTCAAAGACTGAAACTATTCAATTCTGCTAGTCATATGATAGAAGTACAACTGGTTACGGAGTGGGCGTATCCACAAGCGAAAAGGCTTTTCGATTCGTTTCCTCCCAGGTATTTATATTTATAAATATTACCATCGTAAAAAAATAAACCGATGAAAATAATGGTTAATTGTTAATTTCCAGCTTTAAATCTCACTTGGAAGGAAATTGTTTTAATTCGTCTCCTAAAGAGTTTTACATTACTCAGGATTTAACAATGTCCTCCTCTGGAAAATTAAATACGACATTAGGTCCCGGGGAAACGATGGAAGTAAGAGAAGGGCGTCACATAAATTTTTAACAACACTTTAAAAAAAAAAAACTTTGAAATTAATTTAAAAAGTTAATTTTTTTTTTTTTTAGGTAACAATCGGATATACTCCTCGTAATGCACAAAAAAGTTGTTCGTTGCTTTTAATAAGAAACAATTTGACGGTTGTTGAAGTTATCGAACTTTTCGGCGAGGCTTCTCATGCACAGTTAAAATTTGGTAATAGAAAACCAGGTTCGAGCAATCCTTTGATGTTTGAAATATCCGAGAAACATTTAAAGGATTGTCATCGTAAGTTTTATTTATATTTCAATAACGAATTTAAATGTATTTTTTCTAAATCATTATTATTATTATTATTATTTTTTTGTTTTCTTTCCCCGTCAGGTGAAAAAAGTAAAAAACTTTCAAGCAATTATTTGACTGTAAAACGGTCATTTACGATAAGAAACGTGGGAGAACTTCCGGTTTTCGTACACAGATTTTTCATTAACGGTTTGGAATGCGAGGGTTACGGTTTTTCAATATTAAATTGTTCGCCGTTCGAATTGCCGGTGAACGGAACTAGAAAAATTGACGTCGCTTTCACGCCGGATTTCACACTGACGAAAATTCAAAGGACGCTAACAATAGACACGAGTTTGGGAATAGACGTTAATTATACTCTGATAACGACGCTTCCGCCATTTTTTTTATCGGCGTGTTCGTCCGTTTTAATGAGACCCGCGTGGGAACCCCTGTTGTATTATTCCGCGGTTAGTTTTATGGTTTTCCTATTATTTTGCGTTCTCGCTGCTGCTTTTTTCGAATCCGATAGAATTCTCAAATGTACAATGTCGAATTTGACGCGTGAAAAACCGGCAATTTCGTTAGATCTCCGACAAATCGGTACAAACGTTTTAAAAGAGTTTAATCATAATACTACGACGACGACGACGACGAAAAAAACTACGAATTATAATAATGTGGAACACGTTGACAAGGGGAAACAACAAAAAGATACCGTAAATACCGTTTCGAGTCATTTGTCATCGAACGGGGTGTCCGAGGAAAAGAATTTTTCAAACGTACAAAAAGATGATAAGTCTGATATTCGAATTAAAAACGATGAAGTTTCAACAATTATAAAAGATAAGGATAGCTCTCTAACCGCTATAACGAATATTGTTCAATTGAACAATTCTATAGCGTCGGCGAAACATAAAAAAAAATTTAATAAAAAAAATTCAACGGCGGCGGGTACTGCACCATTGGTGGAAACCATTCTCGAAAACACGTGCGAAAATGTCACGAATAAGAAAAAGGAAAAGAATTTTGCCAACAGAGCGTGGTGCAGCGTTTTCTCACGTGGAAATTTCGAAAAATCAAAAACAAAGTTTAATAATAATAATAATAATAACAATAACAATAACAACAATAACACGTTAGAAACGGAAAATTTCAAACAGATACGAAACGAATTATTAGATGTGAAAAAAGACGAGGGTAAAAAAGAAGATAAAAAATTGATGAAATGTAAAAAGTTAACATTGAATAAAGATTTGAGCAAAGAAGAAGAGGAAACGAGTTCGACGACGACGGATAGTTCGAACGATGCGGAAAAGGAAAATTCGTCGGATGCCGGAAGTAGTTCGAGAATGAAAACGGAAAAGATGAAAAAAATACAAAAATTTAGAAAAGTAATCGAAGAGAATTACAATTACGACGAGTTCGATAAAGAGAAAAAAAACGTTGGGATGAAACAATTTTCGAAACCGAACTCGAAATCGAAAAAATTTGGAAACGTGACGAGTAATAATAATAATAGTAATAATAATAATAATAATAATTTGGGTTTGTGGAAAATCGGAAGCGTCGAAGGGAGCAAAAATAATTTCGAATATTCGAAATACAAAGGAAATACGAAAAATTGTAACCGTGAGAAAAAGGAGAAAAATATAAATAAGAAAAGACTGGATGAAAAAGTTATACATGCTAAAAGTAAGACGAATCATTTTTTTTATTCCCCCCCCTCCCCCTCCTTTTTTTGTTTTGTATTTATTAATAATAATAATAATTTTCCTCTCATCGTTTCAGCTGCCGAAACATTAACAATTCATCGTAGTTCGCCATGTTGGGAACATCGAACTTTTAGCGAAGTCGTAGCAAGAAACGATAGCCCAATGCTTTACTCAAATACGGTATCGATTAAAAATTCGCAACTGCCCAAATCTCATCTTCAAATCGAACCCATGGATTCGGATGCTGCGAATCCATGCGATTCGACAATAACATCACTGGGTGAGGGCATAATGAGGTGATGATAAATTAATAAAATGTGGCGAAATGACATTTTCTCAATTTTTCTTTTCCCCCCCCCCAGGGCCGATCGGTTCGAAAAAGCCATTATCACACTGGTCTCCCCTTTCATACGATTCAGCCGTGAATCCGAGTACTTTATTTAATTCAAATTATCCCGTCGAGTCGTCGTCTCCTTCGGCTTTTCTCAATTCGTCCCCACCGGATTTTACCGACGAGAGAAATCTCACAATCGAAGATTCGCTACAAATAGATCCGGAAAATCTATGGGAAGATCAACATGCAGCGATGCAACTCATGCATCAACAAGATACAACTTATCAGCTCTCTTGGAAAGGTTCAATCAATCAACCTTTTGATTTTATTAAATTTGGGGAAAAAGAAAAAGAAAAGAAAAATTAATTTGATGTTTTTTTTTTTTTGTTTCGAATATTAATAGAAAATTGGATGGATAATTTATGGTGTACGGATAGAAGCGTTCATCAGTCAAACGTGGAATCATCATCTCCCTACGATACGTATGCGGATCAATCTTGGAATTCACTTTTGCACACGTCCTGGACACAACAACCATCACCCTGGAGTCCGAGCGCGGATAATAATAATAGTAATAATACAAATATTCATTCGACGCAAATTATTGAGGGAATGGACATGACGACGACGGCGACGACGACGACGACGTCGCCGCCGCAGCAGCAGCATCCGCTTCCGCTTCCGCATCCGCCACATCGTTTGTCTAATTATAATCCGTTAACGGATCACGAAAACCTAATAATACAACACGAGTTACCAAACTCAAATGTTAATTTAGGTAGTCCGATGAGTCCGAGTTCGGGATTATCGAACCTTAATTCGTTCAATCGAACTCCGACGAATATTTCTGGAGAAACGATACCTCGACCGCTGAGTCGGGAAAATTTAACGGTGGTGAGATGAAAATTTATATATTAACTTTCGAATAATTAAATAAAATTTTAATTAATTAATTATTTTTAGAACGGGATTCAATTTGATCCGTTTCATTCACTAAGCAGCATTTGGTCACCGAAAACTCAAAACTCTTGGAATTTTCCTGGAAATCAGTAAAAACAGTCAATCGTTTCGTTTCGTCTCGTCTCTTTTTTTTTTATTTTATTTTTATTTTATTTTATTTTATTTTTTTTATTTAAAAAAAAAAAAATAACAGAAAAAAATCTGTTATTAATTGTTTTTTTTTTTTTTTTTTTTTTTAAATTTTCTAAAGCAGAAGAAAAAAAATAAAAAATAAAAAATAAACAAAATTTGCCTTTAAAAATAATAGAAAGAAAAGAAAATGATGTTAATTAAAGGCAAACGCGACCTACAAGAATTTTAGGAAGTTTTTTATCATTATTATTATTATTATTATTATTATTATTGCGATTTAATTAAAGAAGAAGAAGAAGAAATTACAAAAAAAAAAAAAAAAGAAAAGAAAATTTGTTAAATCGACTCGTTTTAATTTGTTTTTTTTTATGATTTTCTTTTTTAAAAAAAAAAAATAATTTTAATTAAATTACATGATAAGAATATCACTGAATGTTAGCAAAAAGTTTTTTTTTTTATTATTACGTAAAGCAAAATCCGGTTTTTCTTTCTTTTTTTTTTTTTTTTTTTATATAAATAATTAAAAAAAATGTAAAAATGTCGGAAAAAATAATAAAATAAAATAAAATAAAATAAAAATGATTTATATTATTTTATTTTTTAATTTAATTTAATTGTTTTAAATTTAAAAAAAAAAAAATCCTTTTTAATAATAATAAATTTATTGGGGGGGAGGGGGAGGGGGGGGAAATTCATAACGAATGTTATGATAATGATAATAATTTAATGTAGTTTAATTAAACCGGAAATTATTTTTGTTAAATGAATGTTTTTTTCTACTACTTCCGGTATTTGATTGCCCTGATTGATTGATAATAATTATTTTATTTCCGGGTACTTATTTAACCAAAAAGAAAATTTATTTTTAAATTTAAAGAGAGAAAAAGAGAGAGAAAGAGGATTAGTTAAAGTTTAAAATAGAAAAATTCTTATTACGGGAATAAGAAATAATTTTGTGTGTGTGTGTGTGGAATTTTACTGATTTTATGCCAAGTTTTTTTTTTTTTCTTTTTTTTCTTTTTTTTTGGATGCCGAAATAAAATTTTTATTAAGTTTATGTTTTAATTTTTTTTTTTTTTTTTTATTTTCTGTCTTGCGCTTTTTTATTTTTCCTTTTAGTTTTGTTTTTACTTAATTTCTCATCAGCCAAAATTAAATAAATTTTTTTTTGTATTTAAATGTTTTAAAATTTTTATTTTTATTATTTAAATAATTTTGTCTTAGTTTTTATTTATTGGTGAGTTTAATAAAAAAAAAAAAAAAAAAAGATATTATTAAATCAGTGATACATAAAAAAAAAAAAAAAATTTTTTTATGAGTCTTTCAGTCAAAAATAAAAATTTTTTTGTTATTGTGTTCTCATCATTAAATTAAAAAAAAATTTTTTGTCTGTTGTGCATTGAATTTCACTTTTGTTTTTAAATTTTAGTTTGTTAATTATTATAAAAACAAATAAATAATAATAATAATAATAATAATAATAATGGATTCAGTTTATCCAGAACCTTTGTCAAAACGTTACAAAAGGACAATACCTAGAAAAACTCACAGGAATAATGCATTTAGATATAAAACTCAACCAATAACATTCACAGAAATTAAGGTACAGGCATTAGTTTTTTTTTTTTTTTTCCATATTGTAAAACCATATTTTGAATAAAAAAAAAAAATAAAAACCGTTAAAAATTCAAATTGATTTTAACTAAACACAAATGGGGTAAAATTTTTTGTCTATTTTTGTTAAAGGAAGTTGACGAAGAAGGAAATTTTGAAGAAATCAATGATAACAACCTACGTGTGATAACAAGTAATTCAGAATCTAATTTAAAATCTAAAATCGATGAATACAAAGATGAAAAAACTAATAATTTTATAGATAATAATAAAATCGACGTCATTAAAAAATTGGATGACTTAAAAAAAAAAAAATAATTATTATTATTATTATTATAACCGCCATTTTAAACGTTTAACCGGTTTTAAAAACGATTCTGGTATTTATTATTAACGTTTAATTAATTTAAAAACGTTTTGAAATCACTAAAGAACGAATAAAAATAAAAAAAATATGTACTTACCTGAATAGACCTGAAGTTGATTTGATAAACGACGCCATATTTGTTTTGTTAAAAAAAAACCCGCTAAAAGTTAGACGCCAACTGATGAAAAAAAAAAAAACCGCGAAAAAATGTAAACAAACAAACGAAAATAAAAAAAAACCCGCCAAGATTTATAAACAAACAAATATTTTCTTTTTTTTGATTACTGATAATAATTTTAATTTTTTATAACAAACTGATGTGTAACATAAATATTTTTTTTTGTTTAAACATAATAAAAAATGTTTATATTTAATCAGTTTTCCAATATTTTTGTATAATTTTTTTCCTTTCTGCTGCTTTTAATACTTCCATTGTTGAATCGTTTAACGTTACAGAAGCGGGAACTTTAGAACCACCTAATAAATCAACCGTCACAGCTTCCCCTTTGAGATTATCTAAAAAGTTATTATCATCTCCCGTTTCTTTTTTACCACACCTACAAATTTTAGCTAGAATTTTAATAAATTTAAATTTTTTCCCCTTATCGACATTTGTATCTTCGGTTTCTTCCAAATGAAATCGAGCCGTTAATGGTTCCATTGTTTCTCTCGATTCTGGTAATTTAACAATTTTATAATTTAAAATGCTTCCTTCGACAAATCCCGCTCTTTCTTTTAATAAATCTTGTAATAATCTTACTTTCGTCGGTGGTAATTTTCTTTTTTTTATAAACATTGGAACAAATAATTTATTATAACTCTCTTGATGAACAAGATTTTCTTCTTCGTCAACGGATTCCGTTGTAGATGATTTAACACTTAAATCCGTTTTATATGATTCAGGTCGATTTCCTATAATTTAAAACAAGAACAAACAAACAAATAAATTAATTATTTACATTTTTTTTCCATGTATAAAATGATTTTTCATTTTTTAATATTTCATCACCCGGTGTATAAGTATTGTCATGTTCAAGAGTAACAGATTGATCTTGTTCGCTTAAATTAAGTGAAGATGCTGATTTTGTTTTTCTTGCATTTGTTTTTGATGAATCATCTAAATTGTCATCAGAATCATCATCTCTTATACTTTTATCATAACTCCTTGTTCTTCTTGTTCCTTTTAATTTTGGAAATGTATTCACTGAATGTATCTGTAAACAAACAAACAAACAAAATCAATCAAACACTAAAACTTTTATTAAAAAAAAAGAAAGAAAAACAATATATATTTTACATGAATAACAGTTTCTTTAGGTTTTTCCTTTTGTACTTTTTGTAAAGAACTTAATATTTTCGAAAGATTATCTGGTTCCACTCTTTCGCCGCCATTTTTATTAAAATCGTTCATATCTTTCGAATTAATTTTAATAACTTTTTTCTTTTCCGTTATTGAAACGTGACCGGATGAATTTTTTTTTATTTTTTGCTTTTTCGATATTGATATGTGACTAGATATTTTTTTCTTTATAGCGTGAAAATTTAATTTGGATGTTTTTTCCTTTTTCATTTCATTATCGTGATCGGAATTTTTACCCTCTTTTTTCAACACATTTTCAATTGATTTAATTAAATTCGTCGCTTTTTTCGCATGTTCCGGTTTAATATCCGATTCGACATGTTTTTTCCCCAATAAATTATCATTTAATTTAGAATCATCCGTTTTCGTCGTGTTTAAATTATTGGCGGATTTGAATACAACGGTTTTCGAACCCGTTTGCGGTTTCGCGTGTAAGTTCGTGTCACTAAGGCTAACTCGGTGTGACGTTTCGACTTTCGACAATAATGGCTGCCCATCGCTGTTTTTTTCACGGTTTGAATTTTTCATATCTTTATTTTTATTCGATTTCATATATAGAAAACTTTCTTTTTTTTCTACTTTAACACCGCTATCACTTTCTTTTACTTTTTTTTCATTTATTTGTCCTAATAAACTTCTTTGTCTAACGTAGTCATCGAAAGTTCTTGGTTCCGTTCTCGAACTGTTGCTTATTTTACGTTCGCATTTATTAAAAGTGTATTTTTCATTTGAGGCATTTTTCTTTTTCTTTTTCTTTTTCTTTTTCTTATCATCGGGTTCCGAAATTTTACGTTTAGATTTTTTCGGAACATTATTTTTATCTTTTTCATTGAATTCAATGTTAAGATCGATATCATCTTGATTTGTCGTCTTGCGTTTTTGTTTCTTCTTTGGAATTTTTGTCGCCGTTTGATCACTTGTCGCCGTTTGATTATTTGTCGTCGTTTCCATTTCCTTTTCGACCGTTACAATCGTCGGTTTCATAATTTTATCATTTTTATCATCATCTTCCGGTTTCAACAAATCTACTTTATTTTCTTCTTCTTCTTCATTTTCATTCGTTTCGTCTTTCGAAGGTGTTTTAACGGGTTGTACGGGTAATTCTTTATCAATATCTTTCGATAAATTTTCATCGGAAATAGGTATGATGCTTTCAATGGATTCTTTCTTTTCAACTTCCATATCCGTTTTCCCTTGAGATTTAACCTTTCGTATTATTTCTGTAAAAAAAAAAAAATGTTATTACGAATAATCCATACCTTTTAATTAGTAAAAAAAAAAAATAAATACTTACTTGAAATTTTCATTTGTTCTAAACTTTTTTCTCTTTCGAAAGCTTCAAAATTAATTCTTTCATTATCGGCGGATTTAATGGTGACGTTAATATTTACATTTCCGGTATTTAATTTTTCCGTATGTTTATTTGTCGGATATGTTTCATCCATTTTAGTTATTTCTGCCGAATTAGTGACCAAATATCGATTCATTATCCAATCCAAAGGTACAATTTCCTTTTTCCTTTCCGGATTTTTTTCAACAACGTTACGATGTGCATCGTGAAGGATTTTAAAAAAAATTTCTTTTTCTTTACTCGTGAGCGCTTCGAATTTCGGATTATTATTATTATTATTATTATTATTATTATTATTACTATTATTTTTTAATTTTTCCGGTTTTTTATATTTAATATACGTATCCGAGAATTTTTTTTTTTCCTTCCATTTTTCTTTAACGTTATTATTAATATTATCCGCCATGTTTTTATTTTCTTTACGATGTTTTTTCATTTTATCGATATCGTGTAAATATTTTTTCTTTTTCGAATATAAATCGACAATGTTATCGGCATCTTTTAATATTTTACTCTCGTATTCCAACCACGTTTGTGTTTCGATTATTTTCGAAAACGAATTTATTTTTCTTTCTACAAGGGATCGATCGGGATTTTCGTAATTATTATTATTATTATTCGACGTATCCGACATTTTATCATTTTGACTTTTTTTACTATCGAAATCATCTTCCGAAATGGTTGCTATAGACATATAATCGGATGAATCATTTAAAAGAAACATGTCTTCGGATGGGGATTCGGTTTTTGGTAGATTTAAACGAGATCCACTATTTTTCATTTCTACAACTGATGGCAAACTAAGAGTATATGTGGCATCGGTTGTTAAACTTGACGAAGAAGAACCAGAAATTTTTTTTTCTTTTCCCGTTGAAGAAGTATCCTCCTTTTTGTAACATTGGAAAAATTCATCGTGTACGGTTCCAAATTGTTGTCTGATGGGTATTCCAGCTTTTTTAACATTTTCTTTAGCCGAATTTAACGCTTGGAAAAAAATTAATTTTTCCGATTCATCAAGTGCCATAAAATTCGGGAATTTATTATTTGAATTATCAAATTCATTTATTTTCTTGTTTACGGATGTTGTTTTAATATCATTTCCAAATTCCATTTTTCCGACATTTGAATTACTTTCGCATATTTTTCCATTACTCTCTAATTTACATTTTTTCATTATGTTTCATTTGATTTTTTTTTTTTTTATAATTTTTTTTTTATAATTTTTTTTAATAAATTTAAATTAAAATACAAATAGAAAAAAAATACTACGCCGGAAATTTAGAAATTTTCAATTAATTATATGCATTAATAATTTATAACAAAATGCCATAATAATATTGAATATTGTTTTTTTTTTTTTTTTTTTTTTTTTTTAAAAAAAAAACTTTTCATTTTTTTTTTAGAACAAAATACAATAAAAGTATTTAATAATAACGACATTTACTATTATTATTATTATTATTATTATTATTTTAAACCAATCGTTAATCTCTCATTTAGTAAATTTAATACTTTTTTTTTTTTTTTTTTTTTCTTATTAATTAAAGTCTCTTGTTTCATATTAATTATTATTATTATTATTAATAACTTAAAAATCAATCGATCGATCGATCATTTTATAAATTTAAATAAATTTTAAATAAATAAATAAATAAATAATAATAATAATAACAGAAAACAAACAGACAAAAAAAAAAAAAAAAAAAACAAATTTTCCATTTAAAACACAATTCAATTTATTCTTTACAAAAAAATAGTAATAATAATAATAATAATAATAATAATAATAATAATAATAATACAACTTGTACATTTTTAACAAAAAAATTTTAATTACAATTCACGTTTATATATAATAATAATAATAATAATACAATAATTAATTAAATTAATTAAGGAGTATTTTTTTAATAATATAAATAAGGACGCAATATAAAAATTAAGGGTCAAAACAACAATTTAAAAAAAAAAAATTATTTATTTATAAATAACAATTTTATTTTTAATTTATTATTTTTTATTTCCGATGAATTATCATTTTAAAAAAAAAAATACGATAAATTTACAATCTACCTATAGGTACAAATGTCAAATTTGACAAAACAATAATAATAATAGTTTTTTAT
This sequence comes from Pediculus humanus corporis, assembly GCF_000006295.1. Classification (NCBI taxonomy): domain Eukaryota; kingdom Metazoa; phylum Arthropoda; class Insecta; order Psocodea; family Pediculidae; genus Pediculus; species Pediculus humanus. The sequence continues at coordinate 23,561 of NW_002987805.1, forward strand.
TTGGAAAGAATATTTGTATAAAACAAAAAACAAAAAAAAATTTAAGGAGGAGAAGGAGAGGAGGAAGAAGAAGAAGGGATTAAGGCACTACATACAGATATATATATTTATATATATATGGCACATACCATTTCAAACCTTCAGGTACTTAGCACCTATTTATAGATTCCAATATTGGTTATGTACATCAATAGAACTCATTTTCGTTGGTCAATGTCAATACTGATGATAAAAACACAATTTTTTTTCCATATAAAAAAAAAAAAATGTGCTTAGCCATTATTCAGGTACAAAAAAAAATGAAAAAAAATTTAAACAAACAAACAAGAAAATTGAATTTTTCTAATTTTTTCTTTTTCTACCTTTTCTGCTTTACTAATCGAATAAATAAAAATTTTAAATTTATACATTTTATTAATTAACGTCCAACGAAAATAAAAGAGTACTTTGATTTATTTATTTATTTAAACCTTCTTTAACAAAATGTACCTAAATGAAATTATATTATTATTGCAAAAAGGAAATTTTTTTTTTTTTTTTTTTTACCCAAAATGACATTTGTGATACATGTGCGTG
>NW_002987805.1:24409-53717 GCF_000006295.1 Pediculus humanus corporis
AAAAAAAAAAAAATTTAAAAATTATTTTAATTTTTTTTTAAAAGTTTTTTTTTTTTTTTTTTATGGGCTTTGGTTTCATTCCCCTGCGCCGCCATTTTATTTAAAAACGGGATGATAAAATTAATATTTTTTGGAATGCTTAGCATGCCCTATAAAAAAAATTTTTTTTTCTTTTTCTAATTAAAAGGGGGTATAGGGGGGAGGGGGGTTCTCAGTTTTTTTTTTTTTTTTGTAATTAATGATGGATGTGTCGAATTCGAAACCAACCTCTCAAATCATCAACAAATCAAACAAAAATAAAAAAGAAAAAAAAAAAAAAAAAAAAAACATTTTTTCCGATAAAATTAATTAACAATTATTTTATGTATATATATATATGTATATGTATATATGTATAAAAGTCCTATTGATCAAACTTCCACGCCTAAAATTCTATCTACAACGTATTCAAACCTTTGATTTTCCTTTCCAGACTGTATACCTTCACTTCCTTCAACCGTTCTAGAATCTTTATCAACACTTCTTATATTTATTTCACTATTTTCCATCACAACTTTTTTCTCTTCTCCTTCAACGTTTCTTAACGTTTCTCCCGTCGATTCGTTTATCGTTTCAGACACTATTACACTTAACCCTTCTTCATTCGATTCGTTTAATTCGAGTTTATTATCATTATCATCATTATCATTATCATTATCATCATCATCGGCATCGGCATCATCGGCATCATCATCTTCTAATTCGGGATTCAATAGGGACTCACCTCGCGTGAGTGTACTGCTTTCCGATCGTATTTCTTCTCCCGGAAGATTTGGAATATTTAAATGAACTCTTGTGAAAAAAGCCATTTTCTCTCTGAAAAATCGAGTAAATTAATTTGTTGTAAATTTAAATAAATAAATAAATAAAGTTTATTGGGGGGGGGGGAAAAACTCACTTGAATGAAATAACATCCGGTTTCCCTTTTCCGGCCTTACTTTTCCTAAGTTTATATATTTCTTTTGCCGTTTTCTTAAACATTTTTTCCACCCTTTTATCATCTTGACTTTGAGGTTGAAGCGAAGTCTCCGCCTGAGCTATCAACGTTTGAAACTGTTGATCTTCCAAAACCAGTGCTGCCAATTCGGCATCACCCCTAGCTCGGACCTGAAAAAAAAAAAAACATGCATTTTTTTTTTTCATTCGCCATTTTTTTTTTTTTTTTTTTTAAATTCATAATTAACGTTCAAAAAAATGAATACAAACGCTTTCTAATTTCGTCGTCAAGTTTCGTAGTTTTTCCAATTCATCTTGTTGAGCCTGGAGCCTGCTTAATTGTGCTCGACGATCCAGTTCCAAATCTAAAGATGTCCGAGCGACCGCAGGAACTCTTCCACTTCTCCGATGTGAATTGACTTTGACGACGGTTAACCCCGACGATGGTTTCCATCTCAAAGACCTCCTTTCGACCGAATTCCTTTGAAAAGGTGCTCCGCGACGATAAAGAGGCATAGAACTATCACTATCACTTCTGTTTAACTAAACACGTGTCATGTACACGTGTGAAATTAGCGACAAACGTAATTTTTTTTCTGTAAATATATCCTTATTATCACAATAAGTGTTACTCACGCGGCAAGTGTATTGATGCTGAGCTGCACTAGGTGAAAAGGTTTGCGACCTTTTTATAATTCCCATTTGTTTGTTTTCCCCTCGATTTCCTTTTTCGAGTACGAAAACGCATTCCGTGTTTGTTTCTTTATCGATACACGTTTCATCCTGTAAAATTAAAATTTTCCTTTTGTTAAACAATATAATCTGTATTTTCAAAATTTGGATAAATTTTGAAATGGAATCACGTGGATATTGATACCTCGAGAGGAAAAACTTGTTCGAGAACATCTTCTTCTTCTTCTTCAGCAAGGCAAAACGTGGATGCGCAAGATTCGACGACGGCAGGGCGTGTTAAAGTTGACGCTTGAGAAGAAATAATAGTACTTTCGTCGCTACTTTCTTCTCTTCTCGTTTCATTTACTTCAGACTTATTATTACCCTCATTTTTTACGTTTATGCTACTATTTCGAAGTGTTTTATTCGTTGGAGATTTTAATTGCATGAATTCAGAGCCGAGAATGTTGTACCATTTAGAAGAAACGGATTCCGGGCTGAAGTCTGCCAGACTAACCTGGGCGTATCCCTAAAATTTAATTTTTTTTTTTTTTTTAAATACTTTAATTAAAATTATTAAACTTGTGTACAAAACGCCGTTTTTCTTTAAACTGTAAAATTTAACTTACCACGCACTCTTCTATTGAATTAGTTAAACACAAAACATTTATTTGCAACGTTTTCGACGACAATTTGTTGAGTGCGACCGAGAGTGGAAAATTTTCTCCAAATATCGGCTTTTTTAAATCAGTCACGGTTTTTGTGCAGCAAGACCCAGATCCAGGTCCGGAGGGAAGAAGAACGGTTTTAATGAATCTAAAAATTTAAAATATTTTTCTTGAATAAAGTCGTATTGGAAAAATTTTCAACTCGATAAAACTTATACTCACACTTGAGACTGTTGAGGAATTAATAAAGCTGATAAATTCCTAGCTCTTTCTATTCCAACGTGAAGCAAACCTTCGGACACCGCGTACCTAAAGTGAAAAAAAAAATAAATAAATATAATTCACGGTTTAATTTATATTTTATACATGCTGTAAAAAAGAGAATTAAACATTATAATTACATATAAAAAGATTGATTGATTAAAAAAAAAAAAATGGAGTCGAACCTTAATTTTATTTGAATTTGTGCCGTGTCCAAATTGCAATGTTGAAGTCTATTTGCCGCTTCAAAAACTCCGGAATCTCCAGCAACCGATTCATCGCTTACCGCCGCAGAAACGGATCTGGTATTACTACCGGATGATGGTGTACTCGAAACCTAGAAAATAATTACATATATATATATATATAATTATTATTATTTATATTTAAATCATTTTTTTTTTTTTTTTCCCCGTACCTGAATTAATTCAAAATTTTGATCTTGAGGAGTCTCTGATATTGGAGAAAGTGGAGGCTCCAACTGTTGCCTCGTTTGTGAGATTCGTGATTGCGGATACGCTCTTTCATCTTCGCACAATCTTACATTTTCTAAATTGTGATCATACATGAGTAATTTGTTTTTAACATTATCTAACAATTTCCCGCTTCTTTCCAATTGCCTCTGACGTTCCACATCGTCATATCGAGGCGGAAGGCATACCAAGTTAATACCTATATTTTGATAGAGTGGATCCGCCGAATCGTTATATTTAGAATTGACTAACGTAGTAGGATTGTTTCCAGTAACAGTTTGAATATTACTTTCGGACATTTGAAATTTATCATAAATTATTGAATTATTACTTTCAAAAGTATAATTTGATACTTTGGAAGGCACTTTGTGAAGTTGTGGCGATACGGGCGGAGAAACAGAAGAAAGAGAAGATCTAGGAGAAAGTGAAGGTTGGGGAGAAATTGCATCGTTAGACGAACGTAAAAGTCGCTCGACGCGTTTATGAAGATCTATCATATCTACAGATGAACCGGGCCAATTCACATCTAATTATTACAAAAATAAATCCATTAAAAGATAAAAATGAACGTCAAGTTAAAAGCAAAAAAAAAAACAAAAAATGTAACTTGCCTGCTTGACCGTAAATGTCGGTAAAACTAAGGCCGCTAGATAATGATCCTTTGCTCGACGAGGTTGACAACGAACCCAAGCTAGAGCTGCTCGACACGGAAGAAGTTGATGCGGAAAGAGATTTTAATTGGGATTCAAGTGACGTCATAGTTCTTAAAGCTTCACATAATTCTTGTAGTAATATTTGTTTTTCTTCGTGTAAACGAACCCTTAAAAATTTTTACAGTAACGTTATTCACAACGACAAAATAAAATAATTCTTAGACAAATGTTTTAAAGAATATAAAATGTGTACCTGTCAGCTATAGCCCTATTATTTAACTCTAAAGCTTGATTCAAATCTCTTTCCAATCTTTTAACCTCAAGTTGAATATCAGTCATTTCTTGAGCTGATCTGCTTCTTGGAGTCATGCTACGCAATTCCCTGAGTAATTGTTCTTTTTCTTGGAAAAGTAAAAGACGATCTTTATCGCTTTCAGCTTGTCCAGGAGTTACCTACAGGAGTTTTTTTATAATTTGTAAGTAAGTGAAACCAAATTTTTAATGGTGTGCATTAAAAAAAAAGTTACCTTTTCTTCCAAATCTGCCAATTTTCTTTGAACCAATTGCACGCGTTTTCTAGCTTCGTCGTATTGCAACCTGGTTCTAGCCATTTCTGCAAGTCTTGTACCTATAGGAACGAGTTCTCCAGAAAGGTCAGTTTGTGAAGCCGTACTGAGTTTTTCTTGAGGCAAACTTAGAGTTGACACGTCGGGAGAACTTTCTGATAATTGTAACCTAAAAAAAAATTTATTTTTCAATTAATGTGCGTCAAAGTTTTTATTAATAATATTAATTAATTAAACAAATTAATAATTAATTTTGATTATAGACAAACCTAGTCAAATCATCCTTTAATTTAGCTAAACTTTGCATAAGCTCCGCCTTTTCTTTTTCACCACTCGACAGTGACATTTGAATATTTTTCAATTCCGTGACAATGGCTTGTGCTTCGCTAAGGTTGTAATATCCACCCTGACCACTAAGTTTTTGTTCAACGCTGGCCAATGTTTCCACCCCTCTTTGAGTGCACGTCATTTCCGTTTTGATTTGTTCAAGCTCCCTTTTCAGCCTTGATACTCTGTTTCGGGCTAACGCCACATCGGATTTTAATAAATCAGGATCATACTTTGTGCTGCTCACATTAGAACACACTGAAAAAAAAACAAAAAAAAATTTTTTTTTTTTTTTCCCCCCTCTTTAGTCATCCATTTCAAATTCAAAACAACAATAATAATAATAATAATAATAATAAAAAGGGGATAAAAAGAAAACAACTTACAAGATGATCGTGACTTATTAAGAGTTGTTAAAGCATTATTTAAGTGATTGTATTCATCTTCAGCCAGATATAATCTCTGTTGCTTCACGTCAAAAATTTCTTTTTTGGCCTAAAAAGAAGAAAAATTTTTAATTTTACTCATATTGACACGAAATTATTTTAAACGTAGGTAAGGTAAAACGTAGCGAGATTCTGTAACCAAAAAAAAAAAAAAAAAAAAAAAAGAAATTTTTAAAACTAACCTCTAGAGCATCTTGAGCAGTTTGAAGATAATCTCTTAGCATAGCTTCCTGTATCGCTCGCCATTCTAATCTAGGATCTTCTAATTGAGTACATTCTGAAATTTATTTTAAAAAAAAAAAACTGAAATATTTATGTTAAAATATTGCAATAATATTATAAATAAAAAACACTTGTTTTTTTCATCAAGCGGAACAGTAAAAAAAAAAAAAAAAAAAAAAAAGAATCATTTGCCGTGGGCGGAAGAATATCCAATTTCTTTTGCTGGCTGCATTCCAATATGGTCGAACTCGGGAGACCTAATCAAGGTCGTGTGTTCGACGGTTTTTTTCCTTTTTTCAGCAAAGACAATAGTTCACGTATAAAAAAAATTAATGCTCAAAACAACCTTTCATTCCTGTTAGTGTTTTGTTTCGATATTATATTACTTTTTCAAAAAGTATTACTGTTATTAATTTCCTTTTAATAAATACTTATTACTACCGAACGAAAAAAAATGTGCTACTTACGATTTACGTGATTGATATAATAAACTCCTATTTGGGCATCGTAAGCCTCTTCCCAACCGAGAGGTAATTCATTACCGATACAATCCGCAAAAGTCTGAGGTTTTGTAAATCTACAAATTTAAAAAAAAAAAAAAAAAAAAAAAGTTTAACATTTAAATATTTCACGGTAAAAATTAATTTAAGGGCGAGGAACAGACCTCGAAGGTCGTTTTATTTAAACATCGCTAATGTACGTAATAAATGATGAAATACGTTCGACGACCATTTTTAAATCCCCCTTTTGAATGCATAAAAAAAAAAAAAAAAAGAAAGAAAAATCATTTTAAATTAATAAAAACGAAAGAACAGAAATCTATTTCCGTTGATTGCGACTGCCCACGGATCAGGAAAAAAAAGATTAAATTTTGCACGAGGAAGAGAGAGAGAGAGAGAAAAAAAAGCGGGAATCAAAGTCGGATCCTCTCCATGAGACTCTCTCAATGACAGATTATCTCAAATAGCGTACAATTACATAAAGAATATGAAGCGAATTAAAAAAAAAAAAAAAAAAACCCCATCATCAAGGCGGTGGAAAAAAAATGGTGGAAAGACGCGAAAACCAATTTATTTATCATTAAACAACTCGGACAACTTAAAATTCTTTGAAAAGATGCGGAGCAGGCAGAGCCGCATTCCGTGGATTCCAATGTAGATTTTCAAATAAGATAATATATTTTGTAGTTTTAAATTTTTTTTTTTTTTTTTTTTTTTTCTAGCCATTAAAATTTTTGAGAAATTTTTAACTACATTTTACGCGATTGGTCGAAAGAATTATAATATCGGAAGGCCAGGTAATACGAGATTAATAAGCCAATTTTTTTTTTTTTTTTTTTTTTTTTTATTACCAATGGAGTATATATAATGAATATGTAATTCATTTGATGGCTATTTACTTAAAAATATCGAAAAGTAATTATTTATATAATAATAATAATAATAATAATAATAATAATAAAAACTAATAATTCCAAAAATCTTAAAGAGATATTTTTTTTTTTTTTAAAAAAATAATTTGCCCTGAAATGGAGTTCAAAAATAAAAAAAAATTTTTAATTACTTTTTTCCCACATTTTAAATAAATACAAAATCCAGAAACTCCCCCACAAATGCAGTTCAATTTTCACAATTAAAAAAAAAAAAAACAAAAACAAAATTAAATCCTAAAATTGTATCCTGATCCCGAGTCAAGATACAGAAAATGATTTTTATAAAACTATTTTATTATTAAGAAAAATGGCTAAAAGAATTTACTACTCTCCCAAACTACCAAGTTTTTTAAAATTAATTACACAATAAAAACATCAATTTTTAACCATAAACAAAAAAAAAAAAAAAATTTCAGCTCATGGAAATAAAAGTTAATAAACATAAACACTAAGAATAATATGATTAGCAGAAATATTTAATGTTTATCAATCATTCACATCATTTCCTTTTTTTTAAAAAAAAAAACAAAGATTAGCAATTTATAATTTAAAGTCACACTAAATAATAAAACAAAAGCCACAGTCGTAAATTTGGCCAAATATTTCATATATATATTCAAATTGTGTTTATAATTTTGTACGAGAAGGTTAAAAAATAAAAATTTAAAAAAATTTCAAAAATAAAAAATTTGATTTACAAACAAACACATCGAAAAGAATTTTTAAAAAGAAATTTGAACAAAATATATATTAAATAGAAAAGTTAAAATTATAACTCGACAATATAATGACAATTTAAACCCATAAAAAAAAATATTTTATTTATAAAAATTAATTTTATAAAATAAATTACTTTTAATAAAACAGTCGTTGTAGGATTAAAATAAAATATATATATATATATAAAAGGAAAGCATAACAAAATATAAAAATAGTGCTTCATTCAAATAGTTATAAAATGCTACAGTTATAGAAATGACTTCGATAATTTTTTTTTTTAGGAAGCATTTAAAAATATTATAAATACTAAATAGGATAAGAATATAATAATTTAAATATTTATATGAGATTGTTATTATTTATATTAATTGGTAAATTTTTTACTATGGGCGCAATCATTTAAAAAAAAAAAAAGAAAAAGTCTAATCAATTATTAAATATCTAAAAGTAAATTTATGACGATTGTATATTTCAAATTTTTATTTCGTAATAATATGTATATATTAGACGAACTATAAGTTAATACACTTTATATTAATTTAAATCAAATGCACATGAATCCTATTTACTTTTGTTATAACATTTAAAACGAAAGTTATTTTCTATTATTAAAAAAAAAAAAAAAAAAAGAATGAATATTCATTTAAAGTAACAGAGGGTTAAAATATGTATTCAAAAAATGGAATTCGGTCCCTTAACACGGTACAAACACAAATTTAAATACATGTAGGCACAACGAAATACCACACTGAATTTTACATGAAATATTTTCAGCCAGACTGCAGCACATGTACAGAGTAATGTACACAAGTGACTATAATACTTTTTTTCTCTTATTTTATTTTATATTCAATACATAATATTCTTTTTCAAAAGGAAATTTAAATGCTTTTATAATTTTTTTTTTTTTTTTTGTTAAATTTTTTTTTTTTTTTTTTTTCGACTTTAATAATTTAACATTTTAAAATATGTGTTATTTAGAATAAAGCCAATTAGAGAGAATTTATAATAGATGGCCTACCTGTCTCTAGGGTCAATCCAAGTTGTTTTCTTAGTAACATGGTCAATAAAATAAACTTTTCCATCATCGTCTGTAGCGTATTCCCAACCTTCGGGTAATGGTAACTCGCCATTTCGTCTCCTCGGCATAGTTCAAACTTTAAAGCCATCCAAAATCACAGTACTTGCACTCACGAAAACTTAAATTCCGCCATATTGAAATACCTCAAATTTGTGACGTCACGACAATGGAATGCAATGATTAGCTCATTAAGCTTGGTGTTTTAAATAATTTATGATTTCGCGATGTTAATCACATTTAAAAGTATAATTCTATAAACGTAAAAATAAAACGATAATTCACATATTTTATCTGCAAAACTAAGCGATCGATAGTCAATATGACTTTTCAAAATTTTAAAAAATTAACCGTTTACACCGTAAGCGCATTAATTTAGCCATTGAACACAAATCAGGTAACTAATTGTTGCGACCTCTGATATAAAAAATTTTAACTAAAATTGTCGCCCTAGTAAAATATTGTCGACAATATTTAATGATTTATTTGTCACTTTATCTAAAAAATGATTTCGTTTATTAGATTGTCTATTTGTCTATCATAATATATATATATATTATTTTGTTTTGTACTTTTATTAAAAATTGTGTATATTTTAGTACTTAAATTATGGCTAATTTAAATAAAAAGTAACAGGCATGTAATTAATCTTATTATTTCAAAATTGTATCATTGATATAGATTAAACATTTAAATTAAAAATTTTTTTTTTTTTTTCTATTCAAGGTCATAACTTTTTAAAATTAATTTTGATTAACTTGTTTCATAACAAATATTAGAAATATTTATTTTATGTAATTTTAACTTTTAAAAAATAGTTAATATTTCTCAATTTATTAAATTTAAATATCAGTATCCGAATGATCAGTTCCCTAAATTTGCCCCCCTTTTCAAATTTTGATATTTTATTTTAATTTTCGTTTTAATTTAATAAGTTTAAATTATTGCACTCAAATTATTTTCATTATAAGAAAAAACATAATTATAAATGAATTATTATTTTTCAGAAATTTTTTTTTTTTTTTCTTTTTTTTTTTACCATAAATGCTGAAAAATGCAATTAAATAATTACTCTGCAATGTTAAATTATAATTTAAATTTTAAACAGGTTATTTTTAATTTTCCTGTGTGCTTAATTTTATGAATGAAAATATAAATAAATGAAATTTACTAATTTTAATTTATTTACTAATTTGCAATGTTATTAATTATTTGTTTGATTATATATTAATTTTTTTAAATGTACATTTTAACTGGTTTTTTATAAATAATTATTAATATTGGTAGTTTTTTGACGATTAAAATTGTTCTTATCCTTTTTAGAATTCATCATGTTATTACGAGGGAAAAATTATGGAAATGATACAATCGATGTGTTGAACAAAAGTTGTTTTTCTCAGTATGATATTTTAGCTTGCTCAAGATCAGTTATATTAAGTGCGGCAGCAGGCATAACAATTGTTTTCATAGTCTTTAAAATATACAAATATCACATATTTAAGCACAAACAAATACAGCATTATGCAATATTTTATATCACTGCTGCAGAAATGCTTGTATGGTGGGTAAAATAGTAAAAATTAATATTAAAGCATGGGTGTAAATATTCATAATTTTTAACATAAGTGAAAAATAAGATTTGTTTTACAAACACAATCTAATTTAGTTAAAAACACAAATATTATAAGAATTATTATTTTTGTTATTAGTAAGTTAAAAAACAGTTTCAATAATGTGGTATACAATTGGAAAATTTTTAAATGTCTTTTTATTAAGTTTTTGAAATTAAAATATATATTAGTTTTAAGCATTTAATTTTAAGTTCAATCTTGGTCATTAAAATATCACAAAATTATATACATCAAAATAATAATAATAATTTTGATATTGAATTTTGATTTGATTGTAAAACAATGACTAAAAGCAATAAATTCTAGCATTTATAACTTTAAACAAATATTTATTTTAGCATTGCAAGTTTCATAACTGGTCACATATATCCTCAAGTTAAATTCTCTGCAAATTTTTTGAAATTATTGACATTTAGCATTATTTGTCATCTTCATTGGTCTTCATCGGCTAGGGCTTACAACAGAGAAGATTTAATTCAGCATGCTATAAATCCAGGACTATGTTTATATATGATATATTGCACAGCTGTAGCTCTGATGGGCATGGTTGATGTTGGTATAACATGGAACGAGTGTATCAGTAAGAATAAAATTATTTTTTTACAAAAAACTTAACAACAATTTAGCTTTCATCACATTAGAATTTTTATTACTTTAGAGCCGTATTGGTTAATGTTGTCAATAGCAGATTTCGTTGCTGTTCAATGTTTTGCACTTGCCGCAGTATATATTACTGTCAAAACAAATTGTTTGCCAACATTGGCTTCCATCAAAAGTGCTCAAAGAAGAGATTTAATGACTGTTGTAATTGCTTTCGAATTGTCTGCAATTTTTTCATTTTCATTCGATGCTTTAATGAGATTTGGTATGTACATTTTTTTCCAGTAAAATTACACTTTTTGTATTAAATTAATAATAGGCTTCCAATAGGCTAGCGAAAGACTTTACTCATGTAGTTGTGAATTTAATGTTTAACAATACTAATGAGTTAATAATATCAAGTATGTATGTGCAATGCTAATAGCCATCTTTGATTATTTTTATGTTTAGTAGGAACTGAAGAAACAGGTTGCAGTGCTATTTTCGGTCATTCACAATTTTTTTATTCCGCCACAGAACTAATTTTCAATGTAGGAAAATATCTGCTACCTGTGTGGGCTATTTTAGTAGTGTTTCAACCTGTCGAAAATAGTACTTCAGCCTCTGATATAACAATTTCTGGAGGTTATAATTTGGTAAGTCCACTTTACGTCTTTTCATTTTAAAGATATCATTATTATAATTTGAAAAAATTTACATTTAAAGGATGGAGCTTCAAACACAAGCAGATCATCAATCAGAGGATTTCATCAATATCAAAGAATGTGCGTACCTTCCACTACTACTTTAACGTCTGATGATTCATCTCGAAACCATTGCATGTATCCATCTCTGTTAAACTCTCCTCAATCACCCTCAAATTTTAATTCTTCTCCTCCACCTTTGACTAATAATACTGACGTGATTGGATATACAAATCGCATCACGTTGAATTGCAATCCTCGCGAAGATGGAAAGTATTTTGGGAAATTTCAACACCACAACTTGACAACTATTTCAGAAGAATCAAATATAAATGCTGTCGATAATTTAGAAAGACTTTCAATTAGGAGTGAGAAAAGTGCAAGTTCTTATTATTGACTGTTTTGAATATCAAACTAAGTTATTATTAAATTATTAGCTCTTTATTTTTAAAGTACAGTTTTTTAGCAAGTCAGAAAAAAATTTAAAACTTAGTTTATAGTTATATAGTTATTATGCTCATATAAAGAAGAAAATGATAAAAAGCTTTCAATTGAAAAAATTATTTTTTCAAAATTCACATATATAACAAATCGTAAAACAATTATTTATATTTTATGTGATTGTGTATGTTGAATGCAGATGCATAATACTGTACTTTTCTTCTAATGGTAAACATTTCTTTGTGTCGATGTATGATAACTTTAAAAAAATTTAATAATAATAAAAATTATAAATAAAAACATGAATGATATTTTTAAAATGATTTTATAAATGATCTTAAATAGAAAACTGTTTTTGACTATAACATATTTAAAAATTATCGGATTTTAGATATATATATATACACTATTGTCTGGAATTTAAAAAAAAAAAAAAAAAAGATATTGATAAATTAACTGTATTTCATTCCTATGATATTTGTACGGATATAAATTGTATATAAATTTAAATATGTATTTTCAGTTCTAATTATATTTTTGTTTTGAATTAAATAATATATATATAAAAAAAAAAAGATATTTAATGTATTATCATTATTATTAATTTATATTATGTTTTATAATTTTGTACTTGAATATAGCTCATATTTATGGAAATTAAATAAAATTTTAAATGATTGTAATAAACCCTTGGATTATTAATTATCAAAGTCGGAATAAAATTTTGTTTTGATTTTTATATTAATTTTTATATTGTACCTAGTGGTTAAAATAATTAAGAGTTTATTTATTTATTTAACTAGAGATCATTGTAAAAATAAATCATTTTATGATTATAAATAAAAAAAATATTTATCGATCATGAATTAATATTTTCTTAATATTTTGAGCAATATTATATATCAGTCTGAAATTATAAAAATAAAATATCTGTAACGACATAATTCTTGGTCGAGCTTAAAACCTATAATACACTCAAAACTTTAAATAGTAGCAAAATCATAAGATCCTTAAACGAGCGCAAATTTTTTATTCCAAAGCGTCCATTAGCGTTTATAAGAGCTTTATTATTTTGATTGTTTATTAAAATAATTTTTATTGTCATGTCTCGATTTGAAGAAATTCAAGCGACTTTACAGGTCTAAATTATACTTTTGCGTTGTAAATTATTTTTATTCCCTTTCATAATTTTTTTAAATTTACTTAAACTTTTTTTGTCTATTTTGGTTTTTAGGTCCATGTAATGTCATCTTTTTCTAATAATTCAATAGATGAATTAGACACTATTCGAAATTCATTTTCACTGGGGTAAATTTATTATTGTATAACTGCTTTTAAATATTTCTAAATTTTTAATATTCAACGTCCTAACTATTAAAATTGGTTTTACTTGAAACTGAAGTAGAAAAATTATGTTAGTATTAAGGTTATGTTATTATTGTTTTTTTTTTTTTAAATTCAATAATTTTTCAGAGATGTTGAGAAGAGAGTAATCACAGATCAGGTTATGAGAAATTGTTTATTAAACCTTGCATCAAATAGTGAAGTAGAATTGAAAAGTTTAGAAGAATTTGTTTCATTTGCTGTTGAATTAAGTAGAAGAGAAATATGTTCTCCATCTATACCAATAGTTCTTTTATCAGATACATTTGATATATTTACTTTGGATCAATGTGAGAAATTGTTTGCATATGTTGAAAATAATGTTAACATATGGAAAGAAGATATGTTTTTTAGCGGTTGTAAAAATAATTTGCTAAGAATGTGTAATGATTTATTGAGAAGGCTGTCAAGATCTCAAAATACTGTTTTCAGAGGAAGGATTTTACTATTTTTAGCAAAATTTTTTCCTTTTTCAGAAAGATCTGGTGAGTAACTTGATTTGTGTTCTTTTCTTTTCGTACACTTTCCTTAATTTGATTTTCACTTTATTTATTAATTTTTTTAAAAGCTAATTTAAAAAAATATGCTACAATATATATAAAACTTATGTGTGTCATTTAAATCTCATTAAAAAATAATAAACATTACAGAACAACTTGTTTTTTTATTAGGATTAAATATTGTAAGCGAATTCAATTTGGATAATGTAGTAGAACAATCTCAAGATACATCAAGCCTTGAAAATTTTGAAACAAGTGAGGAAAATGATGAAGAAATAAAATTTAAAATTGATTATAATTTTTATAATAAATTTTTAAGCCTTCAAGATTTCATGAGAAGTCCTAATCAGTGTTACAATAAAGTCAGATGGAGAGTTTTTGTAAATGTAAGATTATTATTAGTTGTCATACATAAAATCTTAAACTAATGTTGATGACATTGAAAAATTAATTAAACTGCAATGCAAAAATTATTTTATAAAAAAAAAATAGAAATTCATAAGAGGAATTTTTCTAGAGTGCAACTGATGTGCTAGCTGCATTTCAAAATTTTAAATTGGATGCAGACCAATATCAAGATAAACCGATTCACGATCACATATCAGAAGCCACATCCTCGACATTTTTTGCCAAATATTTGACAAATCCTAAACTCTTGGAACTACAATTGAGTGATCCTGATTTTCGAAGATCAATCCTAATACAATTTCTAATCATTTTACAATATTTGAGCTCTCCTGTAAAATTTAAATTAGGATCTTACGAGCTTAAACCGGATCAGCAAGATTGGATAAAAGAACAAGTTACTTTAGTGTATCAGCTTCTGGCTGAAACTCCTTTGAACAGTCATAGTTTTGCTCAATCTGTTAAACATATATTGGCGAGAGAAGAATTGTGGAATAATTGGAAAAATGCTGGTAATAAAATAATTATTATTATCACAATAAATTTTAACCTTTTTTTGAAAGTTAATTTAGTATGATGAAATGAATTTGCAGGGTGTCCAGAATTTAAGATGCCTGGAAATGTAGAAGAAAAAAATTCGACAAAAACTAAAGTTAGAGGGAAAAAAAGAAATATTGGAGAACTTATTAAAGAGGCTACGGCTGAAAACAAATATTACATGGGACAGTTAGTATATATATACCTTTACCTTTAATTAGTTTATTAGTTTAAAAAAAAATACCCAAATTATAAATTTTTTTGTTTTTTTCTCATACAGTCCTGAATTAACAAGATTGTGGAATTTAAATTCTAATAATTTAGAAGCATGCAAAGCAAAAGAAAGAAAATTTTTACCTGATTTTGATGAATATTTCGAAGAAGCCATAATGCAAATGGATCCTGAAGCTGCCATAGAACCAGAATACAAGAAAGTAAAAGATCCGAATTTCGGATGGCGAGCTTTGAGACTCTTGACTCAAAGAACTTCCTGTTTTTTTATATCCACAAATAATCCCGTCACTGGTTTACCTGATTACTTAGAATTAATATTGAAAAAAATAGTACAAGACCGTCCGCAAAATTCAAACGGAGAAATAAAACAGGAAGTGTTGAACACGGAAGCGGAAGAAGTTGAAGATTTACTCAAATCGGAAGAAAAGGAAATGCAAGAAGATGGAGGGGAAGAAAATACGACGGAGCCGAGAATAGCTTTACACCTATTGAAATCCGTGTCAAATCTAATAGGAGAACATTGGAAAACGTTAGGTACAAAATTAGGACTCGAAAAAAAGGAAATAGATAAAATAATTAAAGAAAAATTGAGCGATAGTGAAAGCGCGGAAAAAATGTTAAAAATATGGATTGACGTGGATGTAGATGCTTCACCTGAAAATTTAGCTTATACTTTAGAAGGTTTCAATTTGAATGAAGCTGCTGAAGTTTTAAAAGTTAACAAGCAGTAGAATAAGTTATTTTTCAAAAAAAAAAAAGGTATTAGTTCGTTAAAGTGTTTTTTTTTTTTTTTTAATAATTATTTTTAGTATGTACAAAATATTATTAAAAAACTTTTAATTTCTTTAACGATAAAAATTGTTTTCATTTTCCTTCCCAGTTTTTATTAATTGCAAATAAAATACTATGTGAGGGTTAACGAAAAAATAAAAAAAATTTTTTAAACCTTACAAGGAATATTTTTATATATAATTTAAAAATAAAAAATGTTAAACAATTTCACTTGAATTAGAATTTCGAAATGAACAATCAGATTCAACGTTAAAATTTTTATTTTCTTCATATGAAATCAACAATTTACGATTTTCTAAAAAATATTCTCTATTTTCTAACTGACGTTTCGAGGGAGTTTTAAGAATTTGCATTAAATTTTGATGAGGTTTATTATTTTCATCATCATCATCATCATCATTATCCTTCTCCACTTCATCGAATAATAATTTTCTTTTCGTTTCCATTTCTTCCATTTTAAAAATAAAATTTTCTAATTGATTTCCTTGTTCGGTTTGTGAAAATTTTTCCATTTGATTTTTATTAGACATTTTGTCACATTTTAATAAGCACTCATTTGATTTTTTTAAATTTATATTTAATGTCTCAATTGATGATTCTAAAGAAGTATCTGATTCGCTTAAAATGCAATCCACATATTTATTTTTATATTTATAATAATTATCATTCACTAATTTTGATTCTTTTTCCAAATCATCTAGTTTTTTCTTAACACTGCAAATGACTTCATCCGAAGAAATGTTCATTATTGTCATTTCTTCGTTAATATCATCATCATCATCATCATCATTGCCTCTATCACCCTCTGATATTTTCTCATAATCGCTCATAAATACATCTTTAGGACTATTATTATGCTCCACAATATTTTCTAAATTATTTTTCACCATACTAAATATCTATTTAATTATAAAATATATACAAAAGTTGAGAGTTTTTACAAAAAAAAATTTAAATTTAATGGTAAGACCAAAAAATGTTTTTCGCATAATTCTATTTACCTCGCTATCATTATTATTAATGTTTTCATCTTGACAACTTTCTCGGATATTTATATCTATTGATTTTTTCAGTTGTTCTTTTAAAACGGAATTCCATTTGAAAACTTTTTGGTAAGCATTTAATAATTCTTTAATAGTTTGATTTTGTTTTTTTTTTTTCACTTTGAGATTTTTATTTTCTTTTTGCAATTCCCTAATAACTTTATTTAATTTTTTATTTTCGGTTTCTAACGCCTGAAAAAAACGAATTTCAAAAATGTTCTCATTCATTTTATGTTATTATTATTATTATTAATTAAATATTTGAAATGCTACTCACCAATACGTTTTTTGACATTTCAATTATTTCATCGTGTTTCATTTTCCATTCGGAAACCATTTTCGATAAATATTTTTGTTTTTCATTTAATTCTTCGTCGATGCGTTCTCTCCTCTTAAATAAATTCATTTCGGCTCGTTTCAATCTGTAAAAAATATCATTTTCGTATTTTCTCAACGATTCTTGTATTCTCATTTCTCTCTGTGTCAACAATTCGATTTGTTGTCTATGCTTTTTTTTCGCCATTTTGTTCAATTCGATTTCGGTAACGCTGAAAAAAAAAAAAAAAAACCGTTACCAACATGATAATTTAAAATTTAAAATTTTCAAAATTTTAATTTTAAAAATAAATTACTTTAATATTGATTTTTGTATCGATGAAACTTGTGGCGGACTTATTTTTTCATTTAATAAAATATCAGCTATGTTAGAAAACCAAGATGGCGATAAAAATTCTTTTGTGATTTCATTTGAATCGCTGAAAAACAAATAAATTATTATTATTATTATTTAAAACAGTGAATATTTTAAATGTTTGAGGGAAGAGGGGAAGGAAGGGGGGAAAAACCTTTCTAAATTTTGATGAATTTCCAATTTGATGAACATTTCAAATATCAATTGTAATATCAATTCCAACAATGAACTTTTATTACTGTTTTGAAAATATTCATTTTTAATTTTTTCCCTCACGTATGCATTCGTCGACAATCCTAAAGCGTTAAATATATCATCCAATTCATTTTCCTACAAAAATCAATTAATTAATTTTCATTACATTTCGCATTTAAAAAAACAAACAATTGTTTAACAGATAAATTTTTCCAATACCATGAATATATTATTTTTTTCGGGCGCCATATTTTTTTTTCTCTTCTTTCTCTCGTTATCAATGAGTGACTTTATGGAAAAATCACTAAAACCGTTCAACGCTGGGACTTCGCTCGTGAATACGGAAAGCGTATAATGATATTTATGCCATAATAATTGTTCTGCAATTAATAAATTTATCGCTTGGATTTTCGGCGAAGCTCTTTCCGTCGATTTCAATCCGATTCTTGTATTTTGCAAAGACATTATCATTAAATGACGTAAATGTGATCTTAAATCGGCAATTACGCCATGACTTGAAAACCATTTGTCTAATTCTTGTTGAAATTGTGTTTTATTGAATAACTCTTCATCATTTGAATTTTCTTTGTTAAGTTTCATGTCTGGAATATTAATAATAATAATAATAATAATAATATATTTGTTTGCCAACAATGAAAAACAAATAATTTCATTCATAAAAAAAAAACCACGTGGTCCACGTGCACGAATGTAATTTTTTTTTTTTTTTTGAAAACTTTTATAAGAATTAAATTTTTTAAATTTAAATTTAAATTTAAATTTATGTGGCAGGTTTTTTTTTTTTGTGCAAAACAAGTGGTTTTGAGAAAGTTGACCTCACCGTGGAGAAAATAAGTATTAAATGTTGTCCTAGGCTCTTTCGGCATTGATATTTCAGTCCTGGATCACACGGGGAACGGTTTGAATCGGTCGGACACGTTTAAAGTTTTCGGTTTCCACCGTTAGCTTATAGCCACGCACGCTCAGATTTGATTATTGGATTTTTTTTTCTTTTTTGTTTTTTTTTTTTTTTTTGGATTCAATTTTATTTGTTTAAAAATATTACTGAAACAAATATTTATATATATATATATTTATTATAATTGTGCAATTGTAATATTTTTATTATTTATGAATGATTTTTTTTATTATTAAAAAGTAAGTTTATATTTTATATATTTACCAACATTAAATGAAAGAAATTTGTTAATAATAATAAACCTGCAATTTAAATAAAATAAATAAATAAATAAAAAACAATACAAATAATTGAGTTTAGATTTATGTAAAAAATAAAAAATACATTTTGACATCATATTCTAATAATGATGATGATGATAATTATTACATTACATTAATAAGGATATAAAATTTAACCTTCATTTACAGGTAAAAAATCCAAAAAAAAAAAAAAAAAAAAAATGAAAAATAGTCTGATACAATACTTTAATACCGGATATTACAAAAAAATATGCAAATAATAATAATAATAATAATAATAATAATTAATGTATTTGTGATAAAAGAATAATTAAAATCACAACAACAACAACAACTGACAATTAAAATGCAGAAGATATTTGTCAGAATTTGTATGAGTTTTATTTTTTTTTTATACCCTCCTTCAAGTGCTCGTTGTATTTCCGGTATCGAATGGCAAGATTCAAAGAATGGAGATTCACAAGATGTCGGAGCCTATAGTTACACTACAGCTTATATAAACGTCACTTATTTAGATCCGGTAACGAATAAAATTAAAAGTGAAAAATCGGAAATAGGAAAATTCGGCGATGGAAAAGTGAGCTCAGTTTCCGGTCTTCTCATTCACGTTTCCTCGTCCGAAGGTGAATATACGGGGTGTGCTTCGCCCCTGAGAAGTTCTTCGGGTGATGGCTCATTACCACAAGAACCTTGGATAGCATTAGTTAAGAGGGGTCAGTGTAATTTTGAAGTGAAAGTTGATAATGCTTTTAAGCACAATGCATCTGCCGTTCTAGTTTATAACGATAGAGAATCAGCAACATTAGATAAAATGAAATTAACGGGTACAAGTGAGTATTTTAAATTAAACAAACAAATTTTAATTTAATTAACATCATTAATTTTAATCGTCCATGATTAGTATTCTATACACATAACTTTATTATTTAGAGCATTTTCCTCATTTTAATTTAGTGTTATAAATATTTCAGGTTGTAATGCAATTATCAAAACAGACCAATCACTTTTTAATTGTTATCTTGACCTTGCAGACATAAGAATCACCTTAAATCAAGGTTATGTTAATTCAAGGTACCCATATATTCAGATAACTTCCTACTACTCATTTCACTATAAAAATTAAAAAAAAATTCCCAGACTTCTTTCTCTCTCTCTCTCTCTCTCTCTCTCCCTACCCCAGTATTACCAACTTTTGTAACTTTTATATGTAAAATTTCCCATAAAACAAGTTTTTATGGCAAATTCCTAGTAATTGAAATTTTTTAGGACTAAAAATACAATAAACATTTAAAATGTTCTTTGTAACTTATAAAAAATAATATTAACAACATTAATATAAGAGATATGAAATAAATTTGAAATAAATGAAAAATTTTTACTCAGCATAATTAAATTAAAAATAAATTTTTTTTGTTATAAGGAAATATGAGTGCAGTTTTCACTTACAAATGGAAAGGCGAACAACTTGCCAAATTAGTAGATAATGGTTCAAGAGTCATTATTTATATTACGGTAGCTACTCATTGTACCCGTCCGATTGTACATAGCAACAGGTAACTGAATTATAACTTATAAGACAACTTAATAATTCACGATTCGAAATTTTTTTAAAAAAAAACTAATAATTTGTCATTTCAGAACTTCCGTTCTTTTCGTTTCAATTTCGTTTGTTGTATTAACACTAACGTCAGTAGCATGGCTTCTTTTTTACTACGTGCAAAGATTTCGTTACTTACACGCAAAAGACCGCATTTCGGTAAGCAAAATATAAGTATTTTTTTTAATAAATAACTTTTTTTTTTTTTTTTTTTTTAAACAAATAATTTTCACTTAAAATAGAAAAGACTATGCAATGCTGCAAAAAAAGCACTCACAAAAATCCCAACAAAAAAAATTCAACAGGAAGACGAAGAGGTTCAAGGTGATGGCGAATGTTGTGCTGTCTGCATAGAGCCTTACAGAGTAACGGAAGATCTCAGGATATTGCCCTGCAGGTAAAAATAATTTACCACCATTCGTTTCCGTTATACATAAGCACCTGTTATTTATAATTAAAAACTAGAAATTGCTATAAAATGAACAATGATATTTAAATTACAGACATGAATTTCATAAAATTTGCATAGATCCATGGCTGATGGAGCACAGAACATGTCCTATGTGTAAAATGAACATATTAAAATATTCTTTATCGAATTCTAAAGAAAACAGATGTAATATTAATTCGGATGAAAATGCAGCTCAAATGGTAAGCTTTATTCACAATTTTTTATCGAGATGAGATTTTGTAATTGTTTGCAAATATTTTTTCATGCTAAAAACCTAATAATTTACATCTTATACTTGTACTTTTATAATATAATCTTAAGTGTACAGGTACAAACATTTTACATTTTAGGTTTTAAGCTGTAAATTAATTTGCATTAATTAGTACATTAATTAGTACTTCAATAGTATTTACCCATTTAATAAATTAATACATTCGATATCATCTATTTTTAAATAAAATATCTTTAAATTATTACAACAAAATTATTTTACAAATTTTTTAATATGGATTTATTATTATGTGTATTAGGTAAACATAACCGAAACAATTACAGAATCTCAGTCGATAGCTACAAATTCGGAAGGAGAAAATATTTCTGCAACAACGCAAGACAGAAGGCATGATAATTTAAATCATAGTGATAATAGTAAAAATGATGATGATGATGATGATGGTGTACAACATCAAATGACAGAAAGCACAAATTAGATTTATAAAAATTTTATGCTTTTTGTTAATAAAAACTTATTATTACCTTACAAAAAAAAAAAAAATGCCAAAATTAATTGTAAAAAATTTTTTTTAAATATGTAAATTTTAATGTGATAAATTTTAGTAAAATTAAAAAAAACTCTAGTCAAAATTTTTTTTTTTAAATCGATTTTAAGTATTTTTTATTATTAACTGTGAAACTTATTTTACAAATGCACATAATAGTAAAAAAAAAAAAAAAGACTTGCACTAGGCACTGTATCCCATTTTGAAAAATATAAATGATTTAAAATAAATAATTTGTAATTAAGAATCGAAATACTCAAACACTAAGTTAAATTTATTTAATATTTTTCAAGTTTATTTAACTGAATTTTACAACTTATACATTATAGATAAACTTTTTCTGTTTTTTTTTTGTTTAAATGTATTTAATTTAAGTTTTAGTTGATTTCGATCAATTTACTATATGTAAATAATAATATATTTTTTGTTATTTTGTTATTTTAATAAATACATAAACATAAAAAAATTGTCTTTGAATATTTTAATATTTTTTCCTAATTTGGA
Source organism: Pediculus humanus corporis (assembly GCF_000006295.1). Classification (NCBI taxonomy): domain Eukaryota; kingdom Metazoa; phylum Arthropoda; class Insecta; order Psocodea; family Pediculidae; genus Pediculus; species Pediculus humanus. Next base: position 46,590 of record NW_002987805.1, read on the forward strand.
AAAGAAAGCAATTTTCAACATAAAATAATATAAGATTACCAGAAATTTTTTATGAGTATCTTATAAGAGTATAATTGTAAAGATTTTAAAAATAAATAATTAAAATTTAATCCAGATTTTTTTTATAACCACAAAAATAAGTAATTTATCCTACAAATAAAACTGTCAAAGTTGAACACAAATGTTTTATAAAACTATTAATCTCAAATAATACATTCGTTGAAAATACAATGTGATAAAATATGTCAAACATTAAAAAATTTTATAAAATGCTTGACAATAAAGTGAAATAATAATTAGAAAAAGTACAATTGTACATAACTTACTTTTTTATAAAATTAAAATAAAACTGATCAATTTCTAGATGTTTTATATCGTTAACAATTATGTAATAGCAAGCTTAACAAAAGCGAGTAAAAATTTTTGATAATATGTAAATAATAAAAGACTACCAGTCAATAATTTAAATAAAATAAAGTAAATATAGAAATATCATTTGAAAAATAACAAATATTAAATGAATAACGAATATTACATTATTAAAATTATTGTTGAGTAAGTATATTAACAATCAGACTATTTTCAGAAAGCAAAAAAATAAAACAAAAAATAAAAAAAAATTAAATTTTAAAGTTTAAGATTTGAATTTTCAATAAAAATCTATTTGTATTTTAAATATAAAATATATCATAATAAAATTATAGGTTTAGAAATATTAGAATGATATAAATGATTTATAAAAATCGATTGCTACTACAAATTTTAAAGTAGTAAAATTTAAGTTTATAATTAATGAATAATAAAATTATCATTATTATTAAGTATGAAGAAAAAGTAATTATAAAAAAAATTCAAAATATTAAAATGAATTTTAAAATTAAAGTATTTACCTAAGCAAATAGTATACACTCAAATTTGTTTTAAAATTACATATTTTTATAAATAGAAAAAGTTGAATAAAAAAGCCTAGGAAAATTAAATATGTATTATTAGAATTATTGCTAACAATAAAAAAAAAAAAAAAAAAACATACCATTTGCAGATTTTTGAAACAGTTTTTGTCGAAATATTTGTTGCTTATAATTTTTTAGCTCCTATATAAAGTAGTTTTAACGTAAACAAAATAATTTAGCCAAAATTAGTTTACTAAACAAAGCGGCAAATTGTTTTGATTCGTAACAATAATTATCGCAGTGGCAGCAGAGTATCTAATTTTTGGCGCCTAAATGTGACATGCACTGCTAATTCTGCTAATGTTTGTGAGAACAGGTCGTGTTATTTAAATTTATAGAGATTATCTGTATAGGTAATATTAAAGTGAAAAAAAAGTTTATGCGCAGAAATGGTTAAAACGCACTCTAATCCTAAAAATATTAGAGTTACAGCCAAGGCTCCCAGAAAAAGTACTACTACAAGGCCAACGGATTTGTCTACTTGTTAGTTTATCATTTTAACTATTTTAAAAATATTAGTATAACAAAACATTTAATATGATTCATTTTGCTTGATTTAATATAAACTTATTTGCTTTTTTTTTTTATAAATATTCTAAATTGATCTTTTTTTTACCAAATTATTTTAATTATAGAATTAATCTTATAAATAATATTTAACAGCTTCTGGGCGAAAGTACACTTCTCTTAATAATTATGTACCCAGGCCAGTCCCAGCATGGCAAAAAGAAATCACTACATTTTTCCATAGAATGGAAGAATCTGATAGTTCTGGTCCATCTACAAGTGAAAATAATTTAAATACACACCAGGAAGACCAGGAATCAGAAGAAAGCAATTAATTAATTCTTTAAAATATCATTTGCATTATTTTAATTTAAAACAATGGTTTAAGTTTAACCGCTATAAATAATTAATTTCAAGGCTTTTTTCTGAACTTTTCAATATTGATTAAATTTTTTTTATTATTAATTTAATATTATGTAATTATAAAATTAAATTTGTGTATGGTTACTCATCAAAAAAAAAAAAAAAAAAAATATTGTACAAATAGAAATGTATTACCCTACAAAAGTATTAATAATGTCATTCACTTCGATATTCACTTTGTAAATAACTTAATTTTCATTTTTTTTTTTTAATGTTAAGGTTTATTATTAATTTTGTTTTTGTTTAATAGATAAATAATTGATAATTATTTTATGTTTTTCATTTTAATGATAAGTTTCCCTTGCTTTCAATCAAATTTCATTTTTTAATATTTGACAAATTTTTTTTATTCAAATCGTGCACAACAAAATGGCAAGACATTAAATTTTTTATTATTGAATTCGTTATAAAAGCACCTTTTCTTGTTATTTAGAAAAAAAACATAATAATAATAATAAATTATTTAAAAAACACAAGGAAATTTTATAAAATTTTTATAATTTTAAACAATTTAATATAATAATTAAAACTTATTTAAGAGGATTCCAATAAATATAATTAATTATTAATCGATAAAAATATTAAATAAAATAATTAATAATAATAATAATTTACCAAACCTAATACATATAAGGTGTGCATTATATTAACGGTAACATATATATGAAAAAGCATTTTGACGATTAATTTAAAAAAAAAAAAAAAAAAATGTCAATTTATCAGTAATAAAAAAAAAATAAATCATAAATAGATTATAAATAATTAATAATAATAATAATTCTATGTAATAATATATATACATAAATTTTTCACTATAAATCAAATGTTGTAATAATAAATAATTTCAAAAAAAAAAAAAAAAAATTTTTTTTAAATTTACGATTACAAATAAAATTAACAAATTTTCGCCATTTTTTATAAATAATATATAATATAATTTATATATTATTATTATTATAAATATATACGATTTATTAATGGACTAAAAATTCAATATATATAATTTCAAAATTTTAAAATATAATAATTATTAATTAAAAAAAAAAAAACTCTAATCGGCGAAAAAGTTATTGATTGTGAAATTAAATTGATTGAATATTATTTTTAAAAAAAATTCAAATTTATTATAATAATAATAAATAAATAAAATTGAAATCATACTTTTCTTTAAAATATTATTATTATTATTATAGTGTTACTGTATAAAATTTTTTAAGTACATATATATATATATATATATATATATAATTTATTTAAACATAATAAAATAGAAAAAAAAAAAAAAAATTTTTTTTTCATCGTCGTTAATTAATTAATTATTTATTTATTTATTTATGTATTGAATTTATGATTTTAATTACTTATTTATTTATTTACTTTTCACTTCATCATTATTTGTTTTATTTTTTTTTAAATGGATAATTGATTATTTTTAAAATAAATATACATTTTTATTTAATATCATTAAAATTTTCAATAAATTATTAATAAATAACCGGTTCGAAAACATTCAATAATAATAATAATAATAATAAATTTTTTGTAATTGCGTTTATTTTTATTATATATTAAAAATTTAACTAAAAGTTTCGTCCATAAAGGCATTTTAATTAAACCGACGCAATTTTCTGTTTATTTCGCCATTTTTATTGAAAAAAAAAAAAAAAAATAATAATAATAATAATAATAATTTACATTTGATAAAATGCCGTGTTATGATTTAAAAGGTTTACGTTAATTGTCAAACCCGACTTTCTTTATTATTTAATTTGGGATAAGATTGAGGACTCGAATTTAATTTCGGATAAGATCTACTCGCATTTATCGATAAAAGGTGACCGCTTTCCATTTCCCCGTGAAGTTCCTGTTGGATTTGATTGAAACTCGCAACGGATCCACACCTCTGACGACATAAATATGGAGTCTCCTTCGAAGGTCTCTCCGAGCCCTACGACAAAAATAAAAAAAATTTTTTCCCCTCTTTTTTCCCGGAGTGAAAACAATAATAATAATAATAATGACAATCACAATCACTCACCAAAAAGTTTATTTATTAATTTCGAAAACAAATAATTTAATAAATTCAAAATAAATAAATAAATAAAATACAAAAATTTTACGAGAGAATCTCTCTCTCTCTCTCTTATTATTATTTTTTTTTAATAAATAAATAAATAAATACAAAACTTAAGGACTTATTTTACACTTTGTAAAATATAAATAAGATTTTTTAATATTTCAATAAATGAAATAAAATCCCAATTCAGATCCACAATAAAAATAATAAATAAATAAATAAATAAATAAAATAAAATAAAAAAAAAACAATTTTCTTTTCATTCAATAATTCAGGGCCAGCGCTGAATATTTTTTTTCTTTTTCCCTCTTTTTTTTTTTTTTGGGCAAAAGGAATATTATTACATTTTCCTTTTTTTCTCATTCAAATCTTAAAATCTTGATTATAAAATTGTTCAGGTATTTCTTTCTCGACTATCATGAGTTCAGTGTCACGGTGGTGGATCGCCTAAATTATTAAAATATCAATTGAAATCTACTTAAGACATATTATACGTATACAGTTAGATATAATAATAATGATAATAGTTTTATTTGAGAAAGATTGCAACAAAAAAAAAAATGTCTCCCGAGTTAAAATGATTTGTATGATGGAAAATTAGACAACGACACATACTTGATGTACTCGGATTTTTACTTCCCCAAGATTGCGAAGAAGAGGTTTTCTTATTTTTTGATTGTTTTGTCGGTTTTGAATGTTCCTCCTCCTCCTGTTCAGAACGGTAAACTTTGAATTGTTTTTCAGTACGAGTTTTTTTAATTTTTTTTTACGTTCTCATTACTAACATTAAGAATGAATTAGAATTAAATTTTTTTTTAATTAATTGTCCCGAGTGTTGCAATAAAAAAATTTAAACTGTGTTATTTAAAAAAAAAAAAAAAAATTTAAATGACTTGTAACAACACCTGATACAACATCAGGAAAAAAAGGAGGTTCAACTGAAACCAAACTGTAAATAAATTGTACTTATATATAAATACCTGAGGTCCGCAACAAGTGTTAAGCGCACACGTTTGATCTTCCGATTTTGGACAATCCAAAACGCATCCTCCATTTTTTTTTGAATCTGAAGAAGTTTGAGATGTTCCTTTGGGCATCTGTAATAAAAAAAAAAAAAAATTCACTCAAGTCATGGTCAAAAGAAAAAAGAAAGTAAGGGATTTAAAAATTTACCTCGTTTATTTCTAAAAACTCGGGTTGTATCGTCGTCGAATGTATTCCTTCGTTGTGAAAAAATTCTTTAACTTTTTCTGCTAATTTCATATATTCTGATAAATTTCTACACCTGAAATAAATTCAAACGCGCGTGTGCGTATACGTCACTTTGTCAGAATGTGTAAAACTTGTGGGAAAAGTAAAATTCTACCTAATATGGGCTGATGCTATAATTCTATCTCCCGTTAACTGCCACACGTGAAATTCGTGAACAGCTAAAACTCCATCAACCTTGTCTAAAAGTCTTCGCTGAATGGCATCGACCTGTATGTGAGTAGGTACGGTTTGAAGCAATATCAAAGCGGATTCTAATAGCAAAGGCCAAACTGATTTTAATATTAAAACAACCAAAACTAAACTTAATGCCGGATCTAAATAAAACTTGGAATCCCAATCCGTTTTCCATATGACCTGAAAATAATTTAACAGGTGATTAAGTCAGTGTTGAAAAGAAAATTTTCGAGTTTCAACATGGAAATAATAATAATAATAATAATAATACTTACTAATGCCGATATGACAACTACGACGGATCCCAATGCATCGGCTAAAACGTGAAGAAATATCCCTCTCATGTTCATTTGAGAAGCATCGCGAAATGAATGACTATGCCCTCGGGATCTTTTTTTTTCCATAAGAGTCGAGGATGGCGTTTTGAAATTTTGATCATTTTCATTAATATCATCTTGTGCTACCGTATTCAATGGATTTCCATGCTCTGAAATCATACAAATTTTTCCAATTAAAAAAAAAAATATTTTTTTTTGAATAAATATCACGTTCATGATGGAATTAAGGAAGTAAGGAAATGGATTCGAAAAGTTTCTCCAAAGTTTCCATGCAGATTATTTTTTGTAAGTAGAAAGTACCATACCATTATTAAAAGTTAATTTAATAATTTCTGTTATAGTTATTATAGTGAGATAATAATAATAATATGAGTTTCGTGATGTTTATGGCATGTTCATAATTTTATTATATTCCATAAAAAATGTTTCTTGTGACAATTCACAAAAAAAAAAATTAACTTTCACTTTTTTTTTTTTTTCAACTATTAATTTCAAATTTTTTTATACAGAATATATAAAATATTTAATAATAATAATAATAATAATAATAATAATAATAATAAATTGCAGGAAATAAAATTATTAATATTATAGAAATGTAAAAAAAAAAAAAAAATGATATTCATCAGAGTGTTCTGAACTTTTTTTTTTTTTTTTTTTTGAATTTCCCTTCTTCCAAAATTATTTCGACAACAAAAAAAATTATTTAAATATTATATATTAATTAATTAACATTTAATAGAACATACAATTCGTAATAAAAATTTATTAATTATTTTATTAAAATAACGAAGAATAAATCTCATTGTTGTAATAATAATAATAATAATGTCTTATTATTATTAAAAAACATGGTCACTCCGTGAGAGAAACAAAATATTTTTTAATTTAATTATTGGAAAATAAATTTTAGGTACCGGAAATATTAACTTTACGTTTTAACCGTCCTCCTCCAGTTTTTCCAGACTCATTTGAATCGGAAACATTTTTTTTCGATTCCTCATTAAAACCTTTTCCCGTCCTCCTTTCGTGAATTCGTTCCAATGCGTCTGGCGTTACGGAAGTTTTAGATCGAAGGTTACCGGGCACGTGTTTTTTACTATAATCTAAACAGGTACGCAAAAGAGGGAAGAAAAAGAAGAAAGGAACTGAGTGGGAAAAAATCCGTTCAACGTCATCATTATTCGATTACCAATTTTTTTAATTTTACCCACAATTGTGGTTAAAATAAAATATTCGACAACTCTCACATAATAATAATAATCGTTTAAAAATTATGACATGTAATTCTTTAACTGCAGCAAAAAAAAAAAAAAAAAAAAGAGTTTCTCACCGTGAAAAAGTCCCAATCCCACAATGTTAACAACCAAACCCACACTCCCAA
>NW_002987804.1:0-5254 GCF_000006295.1 Pediculus humanus corporis
AAAAAAATTTTTTTTTTTATTGTCGAGATCTCATTGACGCGGACGATTGAACAAACGATAAGAAAAGTACATTCGAAAAAGAAGAAGAATAAGAAGAGAAAGCATGAATCGTGTTTTTTTTTTTTTCTACTATACCTTAAAGTAAAAGTTTAGGTTTCTCTATCTATCTCTCTCTCTCTCACTCTCTCACTCACTCTTACGTGAATGAATATTAAATTCAATATAAGAGATGAAATTTAGTAGTAAAAGGCGGAATTGAAATTTTTTTTAAAAAAAATTATTTTTAATGTCGTTTAAACGGTCATTTTAAATAAATGCGAAATCACTCGAACGTTGTTGGTTGTTGGTTGTTGATCCTCTCACTAACAACCAATCAAACTATTCCAAAAACTTTATTTTCAAAATGTTGATGATGATGATGATAAATTAATTATTTATTAATTTTAATAATAATTCGAATCGATTTTATGATTTGACGTAATAATAATAATAATTTAATTACCGCAAATACGCCTAACCCCGTATCATTATTATTATCATCAAATATCATTATTAAATACATTTATATAAAGGAATCGTATTGGAAAGTGTAAATGATAATAATAATAATAAAACGTGAGTTTTTCGTTTAAAAAATTTTTTTTTTTAAACATTAATTAACCTTAATTTGACATTGTTACCGTGATTTTTTTTCTATAATTAATCAATAGTAAGTTTAAAATTCGAAATGAAAGTCGAAAAGAAAGGATGATGATGATAATGATGATGATGGTAATAAAATAATAAATTATCGATACGTTTGTTTAATTTAAAGGGCGTGAAATGGGAGGGGAAGGGGGAGCGGGGGAAACATTAGCTAATGTTTAATTTGCCACCGTGAATATTTTTAAATACAATAATAATGAAAAATGGAAAGTTTGTATGAATCATAAAATTCGGTAGTTTTTTTTTTAACAAAAGAAAGAAAGAAAACGAAAATTATTAGAATCGAAAGCGACACCATCAAACAGGTTTTGTCAGGTGTTACAAAGAAGGTATATAACAATTCCGTTCGAAAAAAAAGTAAAAAACGTTGAACGACCTCAGAGAAAAAAAAAAAAAAATTTCGTCTGCTAATAAGGTAAACAAGCGGGTTAACAAAGCATGTATACGCGGACATTCACCAAAAGTGAAATTGTTTCTATTTGGGTTAATAAGGCAGTATCGTTTTTTTTTTTTTTTCTGTAACAACAACAACAAACAACAAACAACAACAACAACATTCCATCAACGAAAGAGAATTTGAAAGAAATAAAATTAAATTAAAACAAAAATGGAAAAGAGAAAAAAAATCGTTTAGGTATCGGGGTGTGTGTGTGTGTGTGTGACGGTACCTTCATGACGTACCCGTCGGTACCTTTTTCCCCGCCATTTTTTTTTATCCACCATTTAAACCTGATGGCACGGTTAAAGTCACATTAAAAAAAAAAAAAAATTTTTTTTCTATTTATATAAAAGAAAGTTTTTTAATATTAAAAATATAAACCTGCTTTCGGAATGTTTATTTTTTTTTTTTTTTTAAGGTTAGAGTAGAAATTTTTTTTTTGGTATCCACATTTAATAGGTGTGACGTCATAACATGTATTTAAAAGTTTAATCCAAGTTTTCTTATTTATTTATTTATATTAATATATAAAATATCACGATATTTTGATGAACCGCAAAGGAAAAAAATAGTTTTTAGAAAGAATGGGTCACGGTCGACAATATTCGATTTAAAAAAAAAAAATAATTTTCACGTTTATTTATTTATTTATATAATTATTAATTTAATTATTAATATTTATTGAATTAAAAAATTTATTTAAATGTTATTAAACGAAAAAAAAAATGAAATCGTGTCCGGGTGAGTTGTTTTCGTTAACATACTTTTACAAACGCGTCGTAAACTTGTAAAGAATTTTAAATTTTAAATGAATGATGATTTTCGCGCCAAAATATTTTTTTTTTAAAAGTTGGCAGACGATCGTTGCAAATTCAATACGAAACAATAATTATTAATTGTTTTTTTTTCGATGACGATGACGATGACACTTAAACATTTCGTTAAATGATCGATCTTTTGTCGACAAAAATTGAAAAAAAAAATTTTTTTTGTTTGTTTGTTTGTTTGTCTCTCTGTCTCTCTTCTCTCTCTCACTCTCTCTTTCTTCTTAAAATAATAAAAAAAAATTTTGCCTAAAATTTGATGGGTTTTTTTTTTCAAAAAAAAAAAAAAAAAAAATTCGGTGGGCGCAGCTGGAAAATAAAAAGTGAATTTATTTGTTTAAAAAAAAAAATTATTATTATTATTATTATTATTATTATTATTATTATTATTATTATTATTATTATTTCTATTATTATTAGTATTATCGTCGAAGAAATTGACAAAAAAATGTTTCTACTCTTATCAAAAAAAATTTCTATTAATTAATGTCGTGACGATAGAAAATATTTTTTTTTTTTTTTTTTAATGATAAATTTATTTAGAAATTTAAAAAAAAAATGGAAACAAATTTAACCTGAGGGGTTAAAGGGTTAAGGGGTTAAGAAGGGAAGGGGGGGGTAAAATGATGATAAGAAATAAATGTTCGAACGTTAATCGACAAATTCTTATCGATAAATAAAAATATTAAGGAATTAAAAAAAAAAAAAACAATTAAGGAATCGACCTGCACACCTTTACAAGAATTATTTGTTGGTCGATTAATAATAATGATAATAATTTAAGTATAATAATAATAATAATAATAATAATAATAAGCGTAAAAAAAATCAAATTCGAGTTGATAAATTAACTTGTAAAAAAAAAAATTACCACCATTTTTTTTTTTTTTGATAATTGAATTATCATTTAAAATTTACACCACGAGCCAAGTAAAAAAAATTATTTCATTTATTATTATTATCATTATCATTATTATTATTACAAAAAAAAAAGTCATTTTTCATTTACGCATCGTTATAATAATAATTTTACCATTAGTTACCATTATTATTATTAACGTATTATTAAAAGAATTGATTTGAAAATTTGTAAATGGTAAAAACGTATTTTATTAATTTATCGATCGATCGATAAATCGATCGATGGATCGATGTATCGATTTTTAAAAATTAATTATTATTAACGAAATGCGATTAATTAAAATCTGATTTAAAAAAAATTTTTTTTTTGAAAAATTAAAAATTTGACCGCGAGGAAGGACGAAAAAAAAAAATTTTTATGAAATAACCTGTTACGTATAATTTTGGAACGCCTCACCACGTTCCAGCATTTTTTTAAATTTTTGGAATGTTTACTTTTGTGTAAAGGCTATGGTTAACTTAAAAATATTTTTCCAGTGTGATAATAATAATAATAATAAGGTTTACCATAAAAAAAAAAAAAAAATTATTTAAACGAGGATTTTTCATTTTATTATTAATTATTTCAACTTTTTCGATGTGTCAATAAGCTAAGTAGAAATTTTCCTGGAATTTAAGGAAAATTTATTATTACTATTATTATTATTAGTATTAGTATTATTAGTATAATAATTACAATGTCACGCTTTTTTAAAAGTTCGTCGTAAAGTTTTTTAGTCGTTTCAAATTTTTATGAAAAGTTAAAATTTTTAAAAAATGGCGGGAAAAATTTAAAATGTCGCGCCATGTTGTCACGTTCTAAATACATGACGAAATTTCATTCATTTTAAATTCTTTCGACAAACGATCCCGTCACTTTTTTTTTTTTTTTAGTCGTTTATCGTATGACTAATGAAATTCGTGACGTAAATAGATTAAAATTTTGTTTTTTTGTAAATGTGCGACAAAAGAAAAAAGAAAGAAATTCTTTTGGGAATCCCCGATAACCCCCCCCCCCCGATAATCTTCGATGTAAATTACGCGGATTTGAATTAGAGTAAAATTATTATATCCGGTTTTTCGAGTAACGGATAGCGGAAAATTTTTTTTTTTTTATTTTTGTCCTTTGTTTTTATCAATTTGACACTGATAATTTATCGGTTTAAATTGTAATGAAATAATTATAAGGAAAGAGAAAGAAAAAGGAAAACCTTACGGAAAATTAATTTTCTTATTCGAATGCCTTAAGACGTTAATTTACGTGTCGATAAGAAAACAATTTAGAAATGTTTATTCGAGGAGATGAATTTAAAAAAAAAATCAGGTTTTTTTTTGTCAAGGAAGGGTGGGGTTGGTGGTGGTGGTGGTGATGACGATGATGATGATGATGATGATTAAGCTTGAAATAACTGGAACGGATGCGTATTTCATCGATTTAATTTTTTTTTTTTTTTTTTTTTTTTACAACTAATATTGTGAATTACTAAGCGGATATTAATTTTGCGTGAGGTCGTAAAGAGGAAAAGTAATAAACACTCAAATTAATTTGCTACGATAAAGAAATTGCGCAAAATTATTATATATATATACAATTTGATAATATTTTGCGGTGAATAAAAAATTTAATAGAGCTGTTTTTGTTGTTGTTGTTGTTTTATTCGAATGTTGTTTCCAGTTTACCTCGATAAAAAAAAAAAAATCATCCATGTTTGTTTGTTTTTTTATCAAAATGATTTTTCAAACTGGAGGATTCGGTTTAATTATTAATAATAATAATAATAATAATACTAATAATAATAATAATAATGATGGTGATGATGATAATGATAATAATGTAGAATTTAATCGGGGAAAATGTGTTTCAAATGGTTTTTTTTTTTTTAAATTTAAAATGAAGTTGAATTAACAAGGAAATCGTTTTAAAATTTTGTTTGTTTGTTTGTCTGTTCGACCTTAACGAAAATTTTTTTTTTTTGTTCATATTATTGTTATCAGGAGACAATTAAATAATTGTAAGGAAATGATAGAATTTCATTTCCTTTTTTTTTTTTTTTTTACAAAAAAACTTGTTTATTTTAACTTAATATTATAATATTCACATAATAATTCAAGTATTTTTAGTCATGTGTATAAAAATAATATTAACAATAATAATAATAATAATAATGATAAGTTTTCTTTTAAAATTTTTACACAATAGAACTTTTATTTTGTTTCCTCGTTTTTTTGCCATTTTTTTTCCTATACGAACTGGTTATAATAAATAACAATGGCGAAACAACCGAACCGGTGATTTGTTTTTTTTTTTTTTTTTTTTACTAAAAAAATGTTGATTCACACGAATCAATTATTACGAAAAAAAAAAAATGTTTCCTTTTCCGTTTCC
>NW_002987803.1:0-11259 GCF_000006295.1 Pediculus humanus corporis
CAGAATCCTTCGCACAATGTCTTCGACATAAACTTCTTTCGTTAAGAGAAATCGACGAAACAGGGGATTCCCATCGAAACGAATCTAGAAAAAGACTGAACAATGTCGACTCTCAAGTCGATGTAGAAAATTATACGAATCCGACAACATTACTCTCCCCTTCTTCTTATTCAAATAATAATAATAATAATAATAATACAAGTTCGGTGGTACAAAACAAAGGAAACGATATTAACAAAAAAAAAAAAGATGAAGAATCACTTAAAGAAAAAAAAAAATCATCATCATCATCGTCGTCGTCAGCATCCCTTCAAATGAATGAAATAAAAGATTTGAATGATGATGATGATGATGATGATGATTTAGACGAAGATGAATTTTATTCACAATCCGAATCAGAAACGAGCGATACAACAACCGAACAAAAAATAAATATGGATTCATTAAAACAAGAAAGAAAAATATTAACGGGAAAAATTCATTCGAACGGTAGCGAAGATAGTAATTTGGATTCATGGTGTTCTTGTTTAGATAATTTAACGGATTCGGAAAAAACGGATTCCGAAGTAGAAGATTCAAATTTAATAAATAATAAACATTACAAACCTCCTAAATGTTTGGTTAATCGTAATGTTAACGAACAACAACAACAACAACAAGATACCTATAAAAATTCACAATTATTATTAATTAATAAAGAAATTGATAATGAAAGTAATAATTTTCATTTGGATAAATATTTTCATAAAGTTCTTCTCATCGATAATAATAATATTGAAGAAAACGAAGAAAAAATATCTGATAAAATTATACAAAATGATTATGTTAAAGTTCAACATTCAGTTGATGATGATGGTGACGACAACAACAACAACAACGGTTGTACTGAAAATGAAGAAAAAAATAATTTACCCTCTTCTCCTGATGATGGTACGACGGTAAAAGAATTAGATACACGATTAACCACTGCGGAAAATTCACAAGCAGACGATAAAAATTTAAAAACAATTAAAACAAACTTATTAAATAATAAAAATGAATTGATCAAGTGCGACGTTGATGATAAGACTGTTAAAGATGAAGATAATGAAAGATCCATAGTAAATACTTCGATAGTTGATAAACAAGAAGAAGAAGAAGGAAATAATAATAATAATTTAGATATGTATCCATCATTAAATATAATAACGTGCAATAATAATTTAAAATCCGACGAAGACGTCGATGAAGATCCTACTCACCATCATCATCATCATTCGAACAATTTAAAATATTTAAAAAGATCATCGTCGTTGAAAACTAAAAAAACACCACCAGGTACACCAGGATGTAAAAAAATCGTACGTTTTGCCGATGCACTAGGATTAGATCTAGCAGACGTACGAACGTTCTTAGACGAAATCCCTAAAATCCCAATTTCCGCATACGAAGATTTAAAATTTGATTTTCAAACACCATCCGAAGAACCCACACACCAATGTCCGTTAATGCTCGTACCCTTATTTCAACAACCGGGATTAAAAATGGATTTTATGGAAAAGATAAACAATCAGAAAATATGTTTGGAAACTATGAGTGTGACGGATCCGAGTGTTTTGGCCATAACCGGATATGCGAGAGTTCGAAACATCGGATACCATAAATCCGTTTATGTTAGATATTCTCTTAACAATTGGAAAACGTTTTCGGATTTACAAGCAACTTACGTTCCTAATTCATGCGATGGTTATTCGGATAAATTTTTATTCGTTTTATATGGGCACACGTTGAAATCGGGTGAAAAACTTGAATTTGCATTACGTTTAGAATGTTGCGGTGAACAATATTGGGATAGTAATGGCGGAATTAATTATTCTTTTAATTGTTTACCACAGTCTTCGGCAAATAGTTTTTTTCCATTTAGTCCACCCGAATACGCAATACAAAATCCCGAAACGAATCCTTCTTCCCTTTATTTTTATTAAATTTTTTTTAAAAAAAAAACAATCGTTTCGCCATATTTTTTTTTAATTTGAGTTTTCATTATCTGTGATAGAAAAAAAATGTTTAAATACCTGAAAAATAAAAAAAATTTATATTATTATTACTACTATTATTATTATTATTTCTGTTATCCTGTAAAAAAAAAAAAAGTTTTAATTGATTTTTAAGTTTTATTTATACTCACCTGATTGCGTCGCTTTTTTTTTTGACCCGCATATTAAGAAAAACGATTAATTACAATCGACTTGTTGCCTCTTTTTTTTTAAATATTTCGTTTCAATTTAACAAACTTGAAACTATCAATTATAATAATTATACTTACCCCTATGTAACACATCCCCGAGAAGAATTCCCTAAGGGTTTATTCATTCATCCTCCAGGAAATTTAATTTCAAACTTTTCTTTTGCATTACTTCATCAACCCGGATTATCATCAGTAAAAGATTCCAAAAAAAAAATTATTATTTTTTTTTTGAATATAATTCCCTGCCGTGCTTTAAAAAAAAAAAGTAAAAATTAATTTTTCCTGGAAAGTAATTTTACAAACAAACAAACAAAAACAAACAACAGCAACAAGAACAGCAGCAACGATTTAAATGTAATTAACGTAAACCTATTCTAATAAGTTTTTATTAATTAAATAAAAAATTGTCATCGAATTAAAAAATGGCGTTAATATATTTACATAAAAATATATTATTATTATCGAGTACAAAATTATTAAAAACAATTAATAATAATAAATAATATAAGTGTGTGTGTGTGTGTGCGAGTGCGAGTGGGTGGGTGCGTCCACGTAAAATTTTTTTTTTTTACAATAACAATTTTAAATATAATTATTTATTTTAAAATAAATTTAAAAAATATACAAAAAAAACCCTAATAAATAAATAAGTAACATCTCTTTCTGCAAGACAAAATTAAATAATAATAATAATGATTTAAAAAATAATAAAATATTGTATATATATATATAATAGTTTCAATTACAATTCTCTTCGTCCATGTCACTTTCGTCCTCATCCTCATCATCATCATCATCATCATCATCATCATCATCGTGACAATCTTTTGGACAAACGTGTAAAAATTCGGATACGGAACTAGCAGACGAATAATTTGAATGTTTTGGTTTTTCCTGATCTTTACACGGACATTTTTTTTTACCCTTAATTTTAATACAATTAATTTCGGGGATTTGTTCCATTAGGGGTTCGTTTTCCCATGCTTTCGGATTACATTGAAGTTGGGATCTCATTAATTGTATCCTTCTCACGGATACCGTAGGGGATGATAACATAAATTTACTACCTGGTTTACACGATTCCCAAACGTGTTTTGCCACAGACATTTTATCTATTTTGCTATTTGCTTCTGCATCCCTGTTTTCAATTAAGCTTATATCCGTAGTATTGTATGTTGTTTGTGAATCCCCTTTGTAATTTTCGTTATGCACGTGATTGGAATGATCCGCGTGATTTCCATGTTCCGAATGATGTCCGTGATCCGCGTGATTGTGTTGTCCGTGATCTTCGTGATTATGCCCGTGATCTGCGTGATTCGCATGATCGTGGTGACTGTGATGATTCATTATATGAATTATTTTTATCTTGTCTCATACCAAAAAATTATATATATATATTTGTGTTTTTTTTTCTTATTTTTAAATTTTAACAAAACAACTGAGAAGCCATGTTTATTTATTATTTTATTTTCTTTCGGGGTTTTAGATAAACACGGCATTTTTTTTTTTTACCGTGAAAATTATTTTTAATCTGTGGTCAATTTTAAATGAAAATAACTTAATTATAGTTTTTATATCTTTTACGATAAAAAAGTAAAAGTAGATGAGGATTGATAATTATAAAAAATATATCATGAGATGAGTTTAAATTTTCATCTGAAATAAATTTAATAATTTATAATAAAAAATTTAAGAAAGGGGAGGTTTTATTAATAATAATAAAATTTTTATAACGTTTCCAACATGAAAAAAAAACATTTCGCTCGTAAATTAACTCTTCTAATTTTTTTTTTTTTTTCTTATTCGGATTGGATTTTTTTCATTTCTTTTTTTACACACACACACACAGAATCAATTGACATTAAAAATTTTTAATTTGGGAAAATTACAATTATTTTGACATTGAATTGCATTCCACCACCAAATTGCATTGGTTTGTGCAAGGCTTAAAAGGCTTAAAGGCCGCTCTTTTTTTTAATACAAAATTTTTAAAACTCTGTGGTTAAGTAACACCCATTTAAATTTCAATAATTAAAATAATGTATTTTTCATAAACGTTAGATCCAAAAAAAATATACAAAAAATTTTTTATTATAAATAAATAAATAAAATAAAAATTTTACGCCCTAAATATTGTTATATATAGCATTTTCTCAAGCAGGTGTGTATGTAAAATTGCATAGTTAAGATTTTGAGGGTTTCCCGCCAAAATCGGCATGTGTAATTATCATATAAAAAATTTGTTATAAAAAATACATTATTAAAAAAAAAAAACAATTTTAAAATTTAAATATTTATTTTTAATATAATATACATAAAATGGACAAATTACAAAAACCTCAGGGTACCTCAAAGCAAACATTGGTATCTCTGTTAGTTAATAATAATAATAATAATAATAATTATAATAATTTTTTTTTTTTTTTTAATATTTTTTTTTATACAAAATCCATAAATAATTAGTTGTACAAAAATGTCCTTTTTTTTTTCTTTTTTCAATAACTTTTCTCGCATTATTTTAACTAAATATCTAAATTGTTCTATCGTAATAAAATATTAAATTATTTTTTTCGCGTAAAATTTTCGTGGTGGCTCTAAAAGTAAAAAAAAAAAATTGAAATGTAATTTTTTTTTTTTTTTACCCTCGGAGCCGATTCCCCGTATTTATATTTAAATATAATAAAATAATCATAATCGTTTTTTTTTTTTTGTTTTCATTCTTCAAATTAATCATCTTCCAGTTAAAATAAAATATATATATATATATATATATATATATATATATATATATATATATATAAATCTATCATCGCGGTGTATTCGGTAATTTCAATGCCAATAATTGTCTGTGCAATCGTTGTCGACAAAATTGATAAAATTCTATTTCCCTTGTAAAATTCCTTCGAACAATTTCTTTAACTTCTTCGCTAACTGGAGGTTTAAATAAATTTCTATTTATCCTTGCAAAACGATCAACTTCATCTTAAAAAAAAAAAATCAAATTTAATTTATTGAAAAGAAAACAATTGGTGGGGGGGGGAAAGAGAATAATTACCTTTGAAAACTTGTGCAGCACCCTTAAAAAATCTCGGTATGTAATTTTCTAAAACGGTAAACGTTGAATTGAGATCTTCGAGTACTCCAACCACAGCATAATGTTGTTCGACAGCTCTTTTAGCTCTTTGTAATGCTCCTTGAGTATTAAATGGTCTGAAAAAATAATCAATTTAACACATCATTGATTTTACTTATTAAAAAACAACCTCTTTTATTTATCTTTTAAAATAAAAAAAAGCCATAATTAATAATTTATAAAATTTTCCTTGATGATACTTACGTGCAAGCATCGCTATGTCCGCAAAAGAATAATGATTGTCTTCTGTGATCACCGATACCCTCGTGCGTTTCTCCTTCGACATATTTACACTCTCTATCTCCTCTCAAAACGCAAGTTTCAAAATCCTATTTTGAAAAAAAAAATTTAATTAATTAAAGTAAAATAATACATAAAATTCGTGAGTGAATACATACAACAACTAACTGTTACTTTACCTTTTTAAGCCAATGAGGATCCGGTAGTGGAATATCTGGAAATGCTTGCTTTCTTTCGACGTAGTACCATGGTGCTCTAACATAATAATACCAGGAAATAACTCTTTCAACGGGATCTCTAACTAAATTCACGTAAATTGGTTCCGGTAATCGAAATCTGTTAATTAAAATAAAAAAGGAAAAGATGTAAACAACAAAAAAAAATTATACAAGGAAAAAAAACCGACGTTAGGTCAAAATTATTTCGAAAAGTATTAAAAATGGTTGTTGTTGTTTTGAGATATTGTAAAATTTTTTTTGACTTACTGTGTGAAATTAATAAAACAAACATGTTTGACATAAACGCTAGGAGGTTCGTAAGCAGCAATCATTGAGGCCAAATCCATTTGATCACCAGGTGCCAACCTGATTGTTTCAACTCTTTGTATATGATCTCTATGGAATGCAAAATTATTTTTCATCGATAATCTTCTTAAAAGTTCCATAAAAGTTTGACTACCGACTTTTGGCACTCTATTAAAAAAAACGACATCGATACCGGCTTTTCTTGTATTATTCAAAGCTTTCGAATCCAATGCACCCATCTATTAAAAAAAAAAAAAGAAATTTTTTTAAAAGAGAAAGAGAAAAAAAAATTCAAGTTCTAGGTGAAAAAAAAAAAAAAAAATTACATTGGGTTCTAAGGTCAACATTTTAACCGGTTGCTGACCTCGTGATTAGATAGATGTTTGAAAAAATTTTCTTTCTTTTTCTTTTTTTTCTTTTCCATTCGTGCAATTCATATTTGAACCAGTTAATTGATGAAAAAGTGTTACATCAATCATCGAAAAGGTTTTAATAAAAAATTTATTTTTTTTTAAAATAAATAATCACGATAATACCTTTTAAAATTTTTTACTCATTGACAATATTATTATTATTATTATTATTATTATTTGTTTTCAATTTTCACTCTTAATGGCGAAAGTTAAGAAAAAAAGTCACAAATGAATTAACAAAAAGCTTCTTAAACAAAAAAAAAAAAAAAAGTTTCCAGTGATTAATTACTTTTCTTTTTTCTTGAAATTTCCGTTTCGAAAAAAAAAAGACATAATAATGATAAATTTATTATTGAAAAGAAATTTCGATTCGATATAAGTTTCAGGAGGTAGGTTTTAAAAACGAGTTTAAAAAAAAAAAACAAAAAAAATTCGCATCCGTTTTATTTATTTATGAGATATTAAATCCGCAACAAGAACGAATCTTCGTAATGAAAAAAAAAATAATAATAATAATAATAACCGTAATAAAAATCAGGTACGAAAAAGAAAATAAAAAATTATTATTATTATTATTATTTTCTACTCAACTTTCTCCGGGTTTTTTAATACTTAACCTAGACCTCGAATGAATTTTGTGGTTTTTTTTTTTATTTTTTTCCAATATTCAGGGTTAAAAGTCATCGAAAAAAAAACTTTTCGTTCGAACTTGTTTTCTTTATTTTAATTCTCACTACTTAATAATAATAATAATAATAATAATAATAATAATAATAATAATAATAATAATAATTTAATTAAATTAAACGCGCGGAATTTTCCTATCGAGTTAATAAAAAAAAAATGGCGGAGTAAACAAATTAATTAAATTAATAAAATTATTTATTTGATTTTTACGTGCGGTTTTAGCACAAACGAATTATTATTATTAATTATTTTTATTACGTAATAAAAATAAGTAATAATAAAATATATATTATTATTATTATTATTAAAGGTAAGAGAAGAAGAGGGAGGGAAAAAAAAATTATTTAAATAAACTTCTTTCTTTTTAGTATAGAAACAATCTCGTCACTTTCCATTTTTACCTAATTAGTATATATATGTTTAGAAAAAAAAACTAATTTAAGCAGACGATAATTAAACGTTCGAAATCATTTCATAAATAAATTTTCATTTTTTTTTTTTTTTTTAACATAAATGGGTAAAAAAAAAATTTTTTTTTTTATAGAAATGCCCTCAAAAAAAAAAAAAAAAAAAACGTTTAACTAGAGTTAATAAACTTTCTAGTTATATTTTTTATGGACGCCATTAAAAAAAAAAAAAAAAAAAATTATATTAACGGTAGAGAAAAGTAAAAAAAAAAGAAAAAAAAAAAATTCAATTTTTGTAATATTTGTTTGTTTATTATACGTTAATTTTAACTTTCGTTTGTTTTCGTTTGTTAATTAAATATTGACGTTTTTAAAAAATGAAAATAATAATTTAAAATCATCCATTAATAATTTACCCGCCATTTTTTTTTCTCTCTTTCTCTTTTTTCCCTTTCATTTTTTCCCAAAGGTGTGTAAAAGAAAAAAAAAAGTCAATTATTAAATAAAACGAAAAGTTTTTAAATTATGTACACGGTCGTTGAAAAAAAAAAAAAAAAAAAAGAAAAAACCGAAAATATAAAAAAAAAAAAATTATTAAAATGTCGTCTCATTCTTTTATTTTATTTGTTTACTAAAAAAATTTTATTTACTAAAAAACCGTTTTTTTTTTAAATCGTAAATAATAAAGCAGACGAAGTAATTAATTTACGCGCCGTTTGTCGTTGTGCGACGTTTTTTTTTATTACTCTATGATTATTCGAAATTCTTTTTACCCGCCAGAAATTAAATTATTGTTATTATTTAAAATAAATATATTTGTTGTTTGTTTGTTTGTTTGCGGCTGTGAATCATGTACATACGGGATGTGAAATAATAAAATAATAAATAAAATAATAAATAAAACGTGGAAATTACTACGTCTTACGACTTTTTTAACTTAAAAATTTTTACGTCACGATTATTAATATTATTATTACTATTATTATTATTATTTAATATAATTATCTTAATAAAAATTATTATTATAAAATTTAACTTTTTTTGGAGAAAAAAAAACCGTTTTTCACAATGTCCAAAAAAAAAAATTAATTTGTTTAATGTAATTTAACGCGTGTGTTAAATCATTTTATTACGTAAATAATATTTAATAATAATAATAATAATAACTAAATTTATAAAATTCTTCCAAAAAATATCACGACGAATAAATTTATTTATTTATTTATTTATTTTCATCAAAATTATTTAAGTTTAATTAAATAAATAAAAAGTTTTTTTTTTAACGACGACGACGACGGCGGCCATTTTATTTATTATTTACGTATTGTAAACCAACCAAACCAAAAAAAATATTATTATTATTATTATTATTATTATTATTATTATTTAAAAAATGTTCCTCTTACGGAATCCTTTTTAAATTAAATTCAAAATTTGTTTTTTTTTTTTTTTTTTTTTTTTTTTTTTTTAAACAAAACGTTCGAAAATTCGAATCCATTTATTTATTTATTTAAAAAATTTTTTTTTTTTTTTATTATTTAAACGGTATCAAATTTTATTTTTATTTTACTTTATTACGAAATGTTTAAACAAATTTACTTTCCCCCCTTCTCCCCAATTTACAAAAAAAAAAATTTCATTCTCCATCTTTTTTCATTTCATTAAAAAAAAAAAAAAATAAAAAAATAAATAAGTTTAATAACGTTTGTTATAATAAAAAAAAACGATGGATTTATTAATAAATTTATTTAATTTTATAAACAAAAAAAATTCAAATTATTTATTTATTTATTATTATTTTTTCTTTTCCTCTTACGAATATTATTATTACCGTAATAAAAATTCTTTTATCATCATCATCATCATCATTATTAATAATCGTAAAGTTTTTTTATTTTTTTCGATTATTATTTATTTATTTATTTAAAAAAATCATCGTTAAAGGATTTTGAACTTCCGTTCCGATTTTGCAATAAATAAATTTTTTTTTTTTTCTTCTCAAATTGCATAATTCAAATCGAACAAAAAAAACGACAATGATAGTAATAATAATAATAATAATAATAATATTTGGAATTATCGAAATGTCAATGACACCGTCATCGATAAATACAATCAATCAATTGATCGATCAATTTACATTAATTATATTGAATTTATAAATAAATAAAAAGGTTTGCTACCATTGTTTATATATATATATATTACCAAATGATTTATTGAGTCAAGGTAAAATAATTATCATTATTATTATCGATTTAACTACAATTGATTACAAAAATTTTTTATAAAATATTGTAAATTAGGAAACAAATACGATTATCACTATTATTATTATTAATAATAATAATAACAACAACAACATTCAACGAGGTTTTTTTTTATTTATAAAATCGTTATTTATTTACGAAACACAATTTACGACCCTCATTATTATTATTATTATTGTTGTTGTTGTTGTAGTACTTGTTGTTTGTTGTTGTTTGTCGATCGGTAAAAATAATTATTTACGAGTAAAAAAAAAGAAAAGAAAAATAAATAAATAAATAAAAAAAAACGTTAAATAATTATCGATTTTAAATTGAGTTATTTACGTAAAAGGAATGAATTATTTTCGATATATCGAAATACCGGAAGTGAATAAAAAAACGATTTTTTTTTCTTGCTCTCAAATAAGAAAATTATTTAAGTAAATCGAAGGCTTTTTAATAAATAAAAAAATTTTAAATTTAAATTTATTCCGAAAAAAAAAAATCCGGTTCAAAAAAAAAATTTAAATAATAATTCGAACGTTGATTTGTTTAAAAAAAAGAAAGAAAGAAATTTCTAAAACCCCGACAATTAATAATAATAATAATAATAATATATTTAGGTGTATCTGTTAGAACTAAAAAAAAAAAAAAAGAAATTTTATTTTAAATAATAAATAAACCGTAAAAAAAAAAAATATTCGTTTCGATGATTTTGTTTGTTGTCGTTTGTCGTTTGCTTTTATTACGAAATAAACAAACGGAACGAACGAACACGATTGTTATTAATGAATGAACGAATGAATAAAAAGAAAAGAAAAAAATATTTTATAATAAATATATATTATAATTAATTTATTATTATTACGGGTAAAACGGGGGTAAATAAATTTTTTTGAAATAAAAAAAAAAAAAAAAAATTATCATCTCCTGCCCCGTATTAAAATTTATTTTAAAATATTCTTTAAACGTTTATTATTATTATTATTATTATTTTATAGTTATTAAAAAATAATTTCATTCGACGGGATTTAAATGAAAAAAACTTCCCTCTCTGTTATCCTTTAATATTTTCATTATCGCGCTAACCCCGGAACTTCCGCTATCGACTGCAAAAAAAAAAAAAAAACATTATTGTTATTATTATTATCCCCGTAAAACATATTTTTTATTATTTGTTTATAATATTTAAAAATAAAAAAAAATTTGATTTATTCATTGATTTACGTTTGTTGCATATAAAAAGAGAAAACTTTAAACGGAAGTTAAATTAATGAACCGTAAAAAAAAAAAAAAAAAAAAAAAATTTCGCGCCTGACAAATTATTTATTTCTTCATCTCTCAACACAAATATATAAATCCCTTTTTTTCTACTGCCA
>NW_002987802.1:0-4251 GCF_000006295.1 Pediculus humanus corporis
AGGCATTGGCGGAGTTCTGCAGTCATTTAAATTTACCCCAGCATAAATGACAGTCCTAGATACAATCGGACTAGATCCATTTTGAAATTGAAGTGAACCAAGACCATGGGTATAACCAGGCTTTAATAAAAATTTAAATTATAAGATATTAAATGCATTTTAACTCATTATGTAATAATGTTACATTAATAAGAATAAAATTTTACCTCAAATTTTGAATCTGCAGGAAATGAAAAACTTAAACCACGAAAATTCAATTGAAACAATTGCTTTTCCAAGTCATAAACACCTGGGTGAGTAGCACCGAAAGAATGCTCAATTTGTTCTATACTTGGAATTATTTCTGGTGAATTGAAAAGTATACCACTGTAAAAAAACAATAATTAAAAACAAATTGTCATAATGAAATGCAAAAAAAAATTCGTTTAAAATTTAAATTTATTTACCAGTATTTCAATGCTATTAACTTCATGTTATAAACTTCTATTATTTTAAGCCTTTGTGAAACTGAATCAAAAATCAACCTTATTCCATCACAAGATAAATTGATTACTAGATCAGCAGTTAAAGGATTCTAAAAATAAAAATAAAATTTAATTTGTGTAAAAACTTTAGAGGTAAACTAAAGATTATAAAAAAGGCATTAGTATTTAATAAATAACAAAGAAATATCTATTTTTAAGATAATTATACAGATATATTAAATATTAATCCTAAAAAGATATTAACTGTTATTTTAATTGTTTAAATGATTTTTTTTTTTTAAATATATACCAATAATAATAATGTAACAAATGAATTATTATTATTATCTATTAATACATACCATATCATTATAAAGAACTTGAACACCTTTGATAATGCCCACTTGTGACTGTATTATTGCAACCGCTTGAGAAAAATGCATACCTTAAAAGAAAAAAAAAAATATTCAAAATATTTAATAAAAAAATTTTTATAAATCATTTGTTGGTTTTTAATTTAACTGTTATATTAAATAATGTTTTTGAAAGTCAAGTTAGGATTTTAATCATATTTACATTGTCTTTAACTTTTTTTTAAAAAAAAACCATAAAATTTTTTATTCTTTACATAAAAATATAAACTATCTGTATTAGAGTACACATACATGTCATTTTTAAAACAAACTTTAAAAAAATACCTATTAAAACAAAATTTATAATTAAAAACTAATAAAAGAAAATTGTTATCACGACTAATTGGGTTTTCTTTTTTTCTTTTTTTTTTACTAAACGTGAGAATAATAACAGAATCAAAAAACAATATTTTATTGACAATTCCATACTTTTTAATGTATTTAAAACTAAATTTTTTTTAATTATAAACGGAAAAAATGACGTCAGTTTTATTGACTAACGCCAGTTGTTAGGGTAGGTCGAAACTTTAAACAAAGAAAAAAATAATAATTTCAGTAAAACATTCTGGCAGTTTTTTAAACAGTCATTAAATACAAATACAAACATACACCTACAAATTTAAATAAATTATAATGTAAAATAATTATTCGATTTAAAGGAAGAAGCGTAAATTTTTCAATAATAAAAACAAAACTTTTCAAAAAAAAAACGAAAAAAAAAATTAATTTTTACCTAAGATAAATTCCCATTGATCATTTCCCAATGATCTTTCTGGAATAACTTCTAATTCTAGCATTTTACCTAGATAACTCAACAGTTAAAAAAACTAAAAATAAATGATAAAATACTTAAAAATGAATTTTTCGACTATTGCGTATTTCTTTGTTCACTACTATTTACGCCATATTAGTTTAAGTTAAAAAAAAAAAAAAAAAACAGCTGTCAAGTTCGAATCACAGCCTTCTAGAAATGCGAGGGAAAATAAATATTTTTAAAATTTTTCTTTTAGGTTTTATTACCAAATAATTTTTATAAATTATTTTATTATAAGTTCTTAATTAAAATGAATACATCATATTATTACAACTTTAAAGAAATCCTTGCTTTTTTATTTAAAATTTAAAATTTTAATAATTTAAATAAAATATTTAAATATTAAACATAACTGTGTAAAATATTTAAAAAAAACATCTTAGAAAATCAAACAATATATTTATTTTATTAAAAATTCATTAAAGTTTATATAAAATATTTTATATTTATTTAAATCAGTACAACGATGCTTAAATTTTTTAAGTAGTAAAAAATAAATAAAGCAATGCTTTTATAAATTGAAAAATTTCAGTCTGTCCAAGTTTTGATTCGCCATAAACTCTATCGACAAATGAAATGGGTACCTCTCCAACAGTGAAAAGATTTTCTTTAGCTCTTATAATCATTTCCATTTGAAAAACGAAACCTTTTGAAACACAACTTGACACTAATTTTTCCAAAACAGGTTTTTTATACAATCTGAAATAAAGAATTAAAATTAAAATTTTGTACTTAAAAAAAAAAACATTTTGACAATGACTGTTTATTTTCTTCGAACCTGAAACTTCCAGTTAAATCACTGACTCCAGGCCTCAAAAGAAACTGAGTTAAAAAATTTGCTCCTCTGCTAACAAGTTTTCTTTTAAAATCCCAGCCGTAAACTCCACCATTACCTTTGTACCTTGTTCCTGTTACTACATCAAAATCTTGAGTTTTTTGAAATTCAATGAATTGAGGAATAAATTTAGGCTATAAAATAAAAATAATGTCTTAAGTATATAAAAAGTACTTGTGCATAGTTGAAAATTGAAATAAAAACGAATTGTTTAATTCCTAAAATTATGAAGGATTAAAAAAAATAAGGATAATAGCATATAGCACAGTTCAAAAAAAACTTTTAACTTACATGATGAGATAAATCAGCATCCATAATAACAATATAATCACCAGAGGAATGTTTTAAACCGTGAATGTAAGCTGTACCTAACCCTAATTTTTTCTCTCTGGGTCTCAATATTAATTTATCTGATCCAAATATTTTTTGCAATTGTTTGGCTACTTCTAAAGTTCCATCAGGACTCCCATCATCAATAATAATTATTTCATAATCATAATTCCTGCAAATATTAAAACTTTTTCTTAACAAAACTCTGAATAACTTAAGAGGGGGAAAAATGTAAAAATCACTTACCCTTCATTCATATATTTTACAATGAGCCATACAATTATAGGCAAATTTTCCTTTTCATTGTATGTAGGTAATAAAATAGAATATTTATTTTTGTTTATTTTCTCGTTTTGAGAAACTCGCCCACTTGTTAACGTAACCATTTTAAAGTTATCCTTCAAACCAGCTGATGACCACCGCCTTCTTTATTAACAATCATTTAAATACTTTAATATCATAATTGAAAATAAAAATAAAAAAAAAAATGAATTCAAAAAAAGTTAAAGAGATGATCGATAATCCTTGTTTTGAAGTAAGTAATTACAAAAAATTTATTTTTCCCCAATTTTTAATAATAATTATTTCTTTATTATACATTTCAGGAAGGTGAACTTTCAAAAAAATGCTTAGAAAAAAATGACTATAAATATGAAAACTGCTATTATTATTTTGAAAATTACAAAGTTTGCAAACGATTTTGGGTAAGTTATGTATAAGGTTCACCCCTCAAACCATCCTAATAACTATTGGCATAATTTATTATAAATAAAATTATTTTATTTTTTAGGGAAGAATTCAAAGAGAAAGAAGAAAAGCTGGAATTAAACCAGACATGCCTACTGACGAGGAAAGACAAGTAATTAAAGAAAAAAAGAAAAATGGAATACATGTTATATCATGGTAAAATCAATTTCAACATTACACAAAAAAAAATAGATTGTAATACATTCAATAGTAATTAATTGTAATTATGTAACTCAAACTATATTATTTTGTACAAAAACTCGATAAATGTTATAAAATTTATATTAATTTTTATAATTATAGAATAATAACTATTAATTTTTTTAAAAATTATCTTATTATAAACTATACAATTAAATGGTTGCCTTTGTAACATTTAAAGATATTAATAAATGAAATCATTTAAATATATTTAAAATAAAATAAGATAAAATGAAGATAAAAAAACAATTACTTTATTTTTTAAAATAAATAAAATAATATTAACAAAAATCACATATTCGATATTGAAAATTTATTCCTCAAAAATTTTTAAAAAGATGGCACAATACTAATTAAAATAAAAAACTTTTTTCATTAGTACTTTTCAAAAATAATAACTAAATAATATAAGTATGCTGTATTCTCACCAAAATGATTGATTCATCA
>NW_002987802.1:4465-46011 GCF_000006295.1 Pediculus humanus corporis
TTTTTTTTCTTTTATTTCATTATTTAAAAAACAATAATAATAATGATAATATATTATTAAACATTGTTTTATAATAAATCAATTTATGTAAATATTAAAACTCATACATATTATGATTTTGTGAACAATTTTTGTCGAACAAAACCATCTGCTCTTTTATGACATAAAATTAATTTTTTTATTTGTTGATAATACTGAGCAGTAAAATAAATTATACATTTTTTAAATAAAAAAAAAGAAGCAAGTTATTATTTATCTTTTAAATAAAAAAAATTTTTTTTTTTTCACTGCTTTATAATTAATTAATCCTGTATTATGATTTACATAAAATTTATTTTTTAAAAATTTTACATTATTTTATTTATATTGACAAAAAAAAAATAAAAATAAAAAATAAAACTAATCCAGCATTTATATTAAGTATTTAAAAAAAAATATATATATATATATATAATATAATAATAATAATAATAATAATAAATAATTGCAAACCGAAAAAAAAAAACGCGGAGGGTAATAAAAAGAATTTTTTGTACCTTTTACTATTATTTTTGAATTATTTTACTCACATTTACTATTATTATTGAGAGAGCGGAAAATAAACTGCCTTGCGTGATATATATATATATATATATATATATATATATATATATATAAATATAAATATAAATATAATTTACATGTATACACAAACCGAAATTGCCACAATTTACACAATATTTATCCAAGCCACGAATTATTAAAATAAGACAACTCTTGCATAATACATATATATACAGCAGCACTAATCTGTGATGGCGGTGGCGGTTTTGGCGGGTTTCAAGCAAAAGTGCAAAAGAATAACAAAAAAATAGAAAAAGAAAATATATAAAAAAAAAATTTTCAATCGACGATATTCAAATAATATATATATTTTTTTTTTTTTTTCAAATTTTTTAAGCTGCCCTAAAAGAAAACTGTTAAGTAACGCCCTTCAACACAATTTGTAATATTTTTTTTTTTTTTTAATCGAATTTTATTAAAAACTTTTCTGATGGAAGACAACAAACAATATCAATTTGAATTCAATATAAAATTATTTTTCCCATAAAAAAAACAACAACAACAACAACCAGTCCAAACATAAAAAAATTATGTTATTCACATTTGGAAGCAATTGGAAAAAAAATACTGCAACATTAAACCAAAATTTGAGATGATAAAAAAAAAAAAAAAATAATTATGTTTTTAATATTTGAATATCATCGAGAAGACTTTTAGGGAAGATGAATAAGAAGAAGAATAGGAAAAAAGACTAGTTTTCTACACTGAACAAGAGTTGTCTTCCAATAGTCAATCTTCTTTTTTTTTTATTCGAAAACAGTATATATGAAAATGATCACACATTTGTCTCACCTGGAATCGACAAAGAAAAAAAAAACAAATTCATTTTCAATACCTTTTCTTATCGAAATATTATTGTTGTTTGCACACACGAAAAAAATAAAATTTTGTTGTTCCAAATGAAACATAAATAATACTTACTACACATGTACCATAATGAAAGTGAGCAAGAGTAACTAAAATCAGCAAAATGTATAAAAGAGAAGTTTCTGCGGTTTTAGAACTTGGAGATAGCATGAGTGAAAAAAATGTTGCAAAAAAAAGGGGTAGTAAAAGCCAATTGAAAATTTCACAACGAGTACTGCTCATCTGACTAACAATTAGTCGACACTACAAAAGAAAGAAGGAAAACAAGAAGTTGTAATTAAAAGTTTTTCTTTTTCTTTTTTGTTTTTCCCCATTTTAAAAAAAAAATTAATTTAATAAACTTACACATATATTTGAAAATATTGTTCCAGTCATGAAATAAACACATCTTGGGCATCGTCCAATTATGTTCGTTGGACTCCCTATCGTCCAAATAGTTCCTAAAATAAAGCATATTGTTACGGGAGCCAACGGCCTCATAGATTCGCTGAAAGATAACATTCTTCCAGTTCTAAGTTTATATGACCTGGAAACAAACAAAAAAACAAAAAATCAATTATTATTATAATAATAATCATGGTGAGGTTTTTTTTAAACAAAAAAATTAATGATGATAAAGTTATCATTAGACGTACTTATAAATATTATTTATAATGACAGGAACATTAACGACTAGAGCTGATATATAAAAAAAAAATTCGGCAACATGACCAGCACTTATGTTGAAAGGAAGATCAAACTTCCAAATTTCATAACCGAAAATTCCAGTAATGAGAAATAAGGTAACGGTTAGCTGGAAAAAGTATAAATTTAACAAAAATTAATCAAATTACTTTTTCGTTTGTTGTATTATGTTAAATTTCTTACCACCATTGAGATGTCATAGCCCCAGGGAAGATACAAAACACCTGTGTTGTACTTTTCCCAGTGAGATAAATAAAAATTAATAAATATATTCCATAAGACAAAATACAGTCTTATAGTCGAGATTGAATGCTCACTGCGCCCTGAAAATTACAAAAAAAAAAAAAAAAAAGGAATTAGCCTGAGGAAAAATGAAATTTGAAGTCATTTCAGTAAAGGTTAAAGGTTAAAATTACATACCAAAGACGCTGTATAAGGCAGTGGTGATGAACATTGTGCTCCAACTGTCTAATCCATGATCGAATAGTTCACCGAGAGGCCCACAAGTTTGAGTCCTTCTTGCTTGTTTTCCATCTATACCGTCTGTTAATGATACATATATAAAAATAAAAATCATGAGAATAGATATGGCATAAACAATTTGCAATTTTCTAATTTTTCTTACCCAATGTGTAAGCGAGAAAAACATTAAAAGCTGCCACGAGGAAGACCCAGTTCGGTATGGGAGGAGTGTCTGGATAATCCCGACTGGAAGCATAAAAACTGACATCGTAGTAACTAAGTATTAAAAATGTTGCTATCGTTATGAGAAAACCAACAAATGTGAAAACGTTTGGCGCTATCCACATGGGACATAACTGAAAAGACAAACAAAAAATCAATAAATATGAAAAGAACTTAAAAAATTCTTTTAATAAATTACTATTAAAAAAAAAATTAATTTAACTTACTTGTATTACTCTGTCCCAGAATGGGTGCATAACATACACACTAAGTGGATTTGTATCGATGGCATTGTACTGAAAAATATAAACAGGCACTTCTTTAAAATAATCGTTTAGTAATTAAGGCATTACATTATCTGTTATTTTTTTTTATACTTCCATAATAATTAAAACAAGAGGTATTTATTCATTTCTGTCAGTAATTTTCATTTCATTATTATTTACTTAATCGTAACTCAAAAAAATGAATTAAACATAGAAATAATAAACATCTACAATTACATATATTGCAAATAAGTATGTACATTTATAAATAAAAATAAATTTTTTAAATAATTATCCAAGTATATTTCTTAGCAGATGGAATGTTTATTACAACAGGTCAAAATGGTATCCATCATCACCTTGTTTCAAGCCAAAATATTTCAATTTGATATGTTAACTTTGCCTTGCTCAACACATTTGCTATATTCGAAAAATAAACAAAAACTAAAAATGTATGTCATATGAAATTAAACACACAATCAATGAAAAACATATTAATATTTTTAAAATATTTTCATATGAACATTGATAAATAATTAATAATTTTTCGTGAAAATGTTAAAAAAAATAAAAAATTCAATAGCACATGGATATAAATCAGAATGAATAATATACTATTTATCAGTTTTTCTTTTTTTTTTTTTAATTCACTTTTAAAAGAAAAAAAAAAAAAAAATGAAAAAAAAACAATACTTTACTACACTAATATTTAAATTATCATACCTATTAAATTTCAAATGATAAAAATAATATTTCGATTTAAAAAAACAAAAGCATAGAGATTACATTTATAAACACATTAAACAAACTCATTTCAATTAAGAATTTATTGTTAATTAACAAAAAAAATTATACCCTATCACAAGTGATTAAACATACATTATTAGAAAAATAAAGAATGAACTTAATTATATTTTTAGCAAATTGGAATCGTGTAGAAAAAAAAAGTAAAAATTTAATTAAATATATTAACTATATATTTTTCATTTGTTTGTAGATATTTGTGGATTAAAAAAATATTTTCGAATAACTTCAATTTATACAGTGAATAACTTGTTAATATCATTCATTAAAACCGAATATTTATTGTTGTTTCATTGAAAAATTAAAAAAACAATAAATATGGACATGACTTTTTTTTTTTTTTTTTAAACTTTTAACGTATTTCCTGTTAAAAAAGTTGTTATGCAAAGATAGAAATGATTTCATGCAATAAAATTAAAATATGATGTAAATGTTATTATTATTCAATGATGAAAAGCATAATAGAATTTTTGCAAAAAATAAAATAGTAATAATAATAATAATTTTAAATAAATAAATAATTTCAGAAAAACTTACAAATAAGTGACATGAGTCGTTCAATTGAAAAAAATAAAAATTAATAAAAATAACAGCATCACATTGAAATATGACTCCTTGTCTATCAATAATTTATTTCATCACAAGATTTTCTTTCATTAATATTTAACTTTTTAAATTTAAGGAATGAAAAAGAGTCACGAACAACATTTAACATTATAGAGACATCAAAGGAAATGAGTTTCAAAAAGGTATTCCGCATTAATTAATTAATTATTTAAAAAAAAAAAAAAACCATCGTGTGACAGTTGTTAATTCTTAATTTATGTATTGAGGTATTAAATTGTAGTTTATGATCAATCGTCATATCATTAAAAAAACTATCAAATTTTGTAACGAAATATAGAATTACAAAAAAAAAAAAAAAAGGCAACCAGAAGAACTTGAAATAATAGCAATTACGAAAAAAAAAATTACACTTGAATTATTTATAATAAAATTATATGTAATTAAAAGTTTTCATACTTTTTCCCTTATTTCTAAGAAAAAAAAAAATAATAATAAGTAAAGTTAAAAAAAAAAATTTATACCTTGTAATTATTAAATCCATTCAATTGTTCTTTCGACAAATACTGTACTTCCCACTTAGATTTACCCTCCGAAATAAGCATCATGTAAGAATCATTCACAATAATTAATTAATGTTTTCCCTCGATATAAATAAATTTTTTATAAATAAAAGAATTTTTTATAAAAAAATCAAATGAAACAATTATTCTAATAAACATAATAACCTTTATAAAGCGTGTTCTTATAAACGGCGAAGAATTTAATATTAAATTTCACGATGTATCACATTTATTTACTCTGTGATTTTTTGCTGCGGTTTATAAATATCTTAATTTTTGCCGTTTTTTTTTTTTTTTTCGATTAAAATACGATTAAGTTCGCGCGATTTAATTAATACTATAAACAAATTATAATTACCAAATATTTTTCTTTTTTTTGTCGAAAAAAACCTAATCAATTACGAGATTTTGCGAGAAAACAAGTTTTATGATGTGTACGAGAGCCGTTAATTAACAATTTGTCGTGTATTGGGTATTTACATTGATCACAAAGTACGTATATTATTAATAATAATAATACCATTAAAATCGATTTAAAAACATCATTTTAATTTTAAATGCCCCCCCCAAAAAAAAAAAAAAATTCGTGATGATTGTTACGGTTTAAGATTTCATCACGATTTAATAAAAAAAAAAAAAAGCATGCATAAAATTAACGTCTGGTTTTTTTTTTTTTTTTTTTTTATAAAAAATCTGAACCAGTTCATCTTTAAAAAAAAAAAATAATTTTTTTTCTATTAAATCCGTTAGTAGTAAATTTTAATTTTAATATGCACGCCGTAAATTTATATATATAAAAACACAGTTCATGACCTTTAAAACTGGTCCATTTGTTGTGAATTTTTTCTCAGGATGCTGCAGTTATACATCCCAATATGTTTCACAACCTTCATTGACCTTTTAAGATTTTACAAAAAAAAAAAAAAACTGGACTTTGAACAAGTTTTTTTTTTTTTTAAATAAAATCAATCTTATTTCAATTTAAACATTTTTTTTAAATAATAATAATTATTAAGATTATTATTAAAAAAAAGAAAAATTGTGAACTTAAATTAATAAACAAAACTTTTTTTTAAATAGTTTTGAGATTTAAAACAAACAAACAAACGAAGCCACGACCGTTTGTACAACAAAAAAAAAAATCTCGCGACCGGACAAAAATTTTCTCGCGAACCTTTGACATCTCAAAAAACTTGTTCATTATTAACAAAAGGAGATAATAAAATAAAAAACTAGTTCAATAAGAATTGAATGGGATGCTGTGGACCGGACACATTCGTTTTTCTCTTTTTTTTGGTCAAACGAATAAATAAGTCGTTATTTTTTTTTTTGGTTTAGTACCCCACCAAGTCGCGCATATCCCTCCTTTTCAATTTCCCCCCCCCCAAAAAAAAAAAAAACGCATCGTTTGTAAACTTTTTAACGTTTTTATTAATTATTAACCTTATTATTATTATTATTATTATTATTATTATTATTATTATTAAGTTATTAATTAATTAATTATTGTTGTTTTTATTGTTTACAGTAGCCATTTTCCTTTTGTTATCTAAACAAATCCAAATCCACTAAAAGTACTCAATGAGTACAAATAGCAATATTATCATTATTATTATTATTATTATTATTTGTAACCTTTTTTCGGTTTTGCGTCCAACTACGATTCAACTCTTTTTTTTTTTTTTTTGTGACTGCCAAAAAAAAAAGTTGATTTGAAAACGTGAAAATCAAATGGGAAAGTTTTGAATGGGCTATGATGAGTCAGCCCCTTCCACGATGAGTCTGTGTCCCCTTTTAGGCTAGCAGGACATCTTTTGCTATCCCTTTTGTTTTGGGTTTCCCCTACTGATAACAATCTGCACCCCCTCTAACATGGACCAAATCGGGATGGCCCGTTGTTGCTTTTTTTTTTTTTTTTTTCATCTTATTCTTCTCACTTTTTTCCAGCAGCAGCAGTTTTCCATTTTGTGTCGAATCAGTATGATTTATTTAAAAAATATCATCATTATCATAGTGTTTGTTTGTTTGTTTGTTTGTTGGTTTTAGTGGTTTACAAAGTGGTTTGAAAGAGTTGATACCTTAAAAACAAGAAAAAATTTTTTTATTAATTATATCATACTTACATAAACAAAGTTATGTTTATGTTTTTGTTTCTCTTTTGTTATAAAACATGATCAAACTTTTTTTGTTGATTTTGTTTTTTACTTTTTCATTTACTTCCTAAAAAAAAAAAAAAAAAGTAAATTTAAAACAATTTCAGACATTTGCAAAAAAAAAAAAAAAAAAAAAAACTTACCGTTAATGTAAACTGAATATTTTTGGTTCGGACAGATCAAAATTTTTTATTATTTTTTATGTTTTTGTTTTTTTTTTTTGGTAAAAATGGTGGAGGGTTTTTTTAGGGGGCATGATTTGAAAATTTGCATGAATAAAAAAAAAATAGTATTCAGGTGTTGGGATTAGGTTTTTTGTTTTTTTGGATTTTGTTTTTTTGTTTTTTTTTTTTTGTTATATTACTAATGGATGAATCGATTAAGGAAAAAATGTATGTCAATTATCAACCGTGGGTGATAAAGACATACGGTGATCTGTCACGAACCAAAACAATAACGCTTAAAAAACGTGAAAGAATTTTGAAAATTCTTCGCGGAGAAGAACAACTCTCCGCGGAAAATTCAAAATTTAGGTTTTGGGTTAGAAATAAAGGTTTCAGGATGGAGGTCCCCCACGGATACGTAACAAAACCGGCTGATAATATCATTGGAAGAAACGGATTGGAAAATGGAAATACGGATCTTTACGTTCCGACCGGTCATAAGGTTTGTTTGTTTTTTTTTTCTATTTACACGTCAAATTATATTTTTTAAAAAATAATTTTCAAAACTTCCGAAAATATATATGATTCCGAGGGTTAAATAATTTTTCAAAATGTGTCACCCCTTCCACCCATTTTTTTTTTCGCGCTAAAAAAATTCTAATCCCACGACAAAATTTCCCGTATACTCATCATCAAAGATTTTGTTTACTAAAGAATGCTTACTTAAAAATATCGGAAAAATTCATTTTAAAAATTTTATTATTATTATTATTATTACGTTTCGTCGTCTTTTCAACCCTTAAAAAAAATTTTTTAAGAATTAAAACACTTGAATTATTATTATTATTTTTTTTTTTCTCCTTGCGTTTTCTACACGTACGTTAAATTGAAATGAGAAAATAATTATTTGAATGAGCAACTGGGATATGAATGGAAATAAACAATAAGGGTAATAATAATAATAATAATAATAATAATAATAATCATCATCATCATCATCATCATCACATGAGTTTCTGATATGAAACAAAAGGAAAATTTTTGAGCCGACTCTGAAGGAGGAAGATGGTGGAATGAACGAGGTGGGGGGTAGGGGATGAGGTGGTGGTGGTGGTATGGAAGGGATAGAATTGGAAAATCATGAAGAGAAAGAAAACTAGTGATTTTGGAGTTGACACCCATGACACAGAAAGTGTCGCATTTATCTCATCCCATCGTCGTTGGTATGGAGTAATACGGATGAGGGAAAAGTGAAGAGGAGAGAGTAGGGTAGGGAAAGAGAGGAAAAAGAGGATAGTAGAAAGAGAAGAAGAAAGGGAAAAGCTGAAAAGGAAGAAGAG
This sequence comes from Pediculus humanus corporis, assembly GCF_000006295.1. Classification (NCBI taxonomy): domain Eukaryota; kingdom Metazoa; phylum Arthropoda; class Insecta; order Psocodea; family Pediculidae; genus Pediculus; species Pediculus humanus. The sequence continues at coordinate 13,158 of NW_002987802.1, forward strand.
GAAAATTGGGAGTCTGGGGCGCCGCCGTCGACGCCATTCAAAACCCGATACCGTATGGCACAAATCCGACATTGGCGTAGGAAAATTTTCAGAGGGAAAAACGTTATATTTTCACGAAAGATTTATATGAAACGAGAATGTCTTCTGCTTATAATTTGTCGCGCGATGTATTAATTTCCATAGAGTAATAACTATTTCGATGAGTCATTACCTCACCTTGTCATTCCTTGATTCAAAAGGTAATCCTTTGAAAAAATTTATTTTTTTCGCCGGGAAATTTTGTCGCAAATCGAATTTTTCAAAAGGGAGAGAGGAAATATCAGTTAAGAAAATTCGAAATTTAAAAATTTTCTTTTTAATAAAAAAAACATTTTTCCTGAAAAGGTAAAATAATAATAAATAATAATATTCGAAAAGGTTTTAAAAAAGAAAAAAGAAAATTTTCCCCCCCATGTGCGCCTATGATCTTCCTCTCAATTCAAAGTTCACACGCATTACTCTTCGGGAATTTTGAAAGCGATGCGGTAATATAAAAAGACGAAACTGGTAACTAAACATCAAGCTTAATCAATTGAAAATCGCATTTCTCTTACGTCTTTTTAAAATTATCACTTTTCGAGATGACAAACCCGGTTTTCAAAATGTGCTTGAAAGAGGAAGAGGAGAAAGAGGAGGATGATGACGTGGATGAGGAGGAGGAGGAATGAGAAAGGAGAAAGGAGGAAGAGGAAGACGAGAAGGGTTTAAAGGAAGAAAAAGGGAATGATGAGGAAATTTGAGGAGATGGAGACGTAAAGAGATACGAGTGGGAAAAAAAAGTAAGAGAGAAAAAAAGAAAGGAATGAACCCTTACTCACCCTCCACCGCCCCCCCGCCCACGCCCACCTCCTTACACTTCCTCCCGGGCACGTTTTTCACTCCCCGGATCCCCAAAAACCGTAGTCTTACCCTCCCTTGCCTTGTGACTTGAAGAGCACAATTTGAAAAAAGAAATGGATGTGAAAAGGAGAAGATGATGATGACGATGAAAAAGAAAAAGAAAAAAAGGGGAGGGAGTAAGACGGGAAAGGAGGGAAAAAGGAAGAGAGAGAGAGTGGGAGAGAAGGAGGGACAGTACTCCAAGTTTTGCGAAATGATGAAAAGAAATGAATGAAAGCTGCATTTACTATTTTTTCTTTAACAAGAATAAAACATTATGTACAAGTAAATTTTAGGCGCGGCCATTTTCTTTTTTTTATTATTACGTCACGACAACTATACGCGTTTTTTTAATTCTTATAAAGGCGGCGAATAGAATTATTTTTAATTCGTGATTGAATGTTTAAATTGTACAAAATAAAATAAAAAATTTTAAATTTTTAAGGTGGAAGTTATGAGATTTCGGTTTTTAGCAAAAGTTTTCTTTTTTTTTTATCGTTAAATCGATATTTTTCACGTGATTTATGTGGATTACATTGTGAGACGACGACTAATTACTTTTGTGCCTCGTAGTAATTAACGAATTTTTCATAAAAATGATAATAATTTTCGTAGAGTAAAACTTTTAATTAAATAAAAAATACTTATCTTGATGATAATAATCATTCGTGGTTTTACACGTAAAAAAAAACGTTTTTTTTCCAACAATTTTACGCTCGCATTCATTTTTTGCGCATCGTCTGATTCAAGTTAAACGAATAAAAATTATTGTATGTTACGCCATTTTAAAAAAATGTAAACGGCAGCGCATTCTAACGGTCAAAATTTTAAACAAAATCGTTTTATTTTTTGAATTCCGTTATTTTTTTTTTTTTTGATTTATCGATCGTTTCAAATAATAAATTTTAAATTTCATCGTTTTTTTTACATTATTTATATTAAAAAGAAAGATTTTTATTAAATATTTACGTATTTGTGTTTTATTACTATTAATTATGCGAAAAAAATGAACGTAATAAAATATTTCGGACGAAAGTAATCGAATGGTCGCCATTAACGGTCATTTTTCAAACAAATCTTAACTTTTTCCTGTTTTAATTGTAAATAATTTTTGTTTCGAACCTGAATTTGAAATGAAAATATTGATTAATATACGTCATCGGGAAAATCAAATCGTATTTCTATATAAATATTAGTATTTTTAATAAATATTTCAACGCCAACAAACAACGTTAAGAATGTCTGTCGAAGAAATTTAAAAAAAAAAAAAGAGTCGCGCCTAAAAAAAAAATAAGGAGAAAACAAGAGAGCTCATTTGAAATGGGTCTAGTCCAGCTTGAGAAGTCCAGGACGGTAATTTTCTCATCAAAGAGGGAAAAAAAAAAGAAAAGGCCGGAATGAAAGGAAATCATGTCAAGAGAAGAAAATTTTTCAAAGGAGTATGAGTGAAAAGAAAGAGCAAGAGAGAGATGGAGAGAGAGAGAGAGAGAGAAGTTAATGCGAAAGTTTAAGAAAGAAAAAGAAAAACCGGGGATGAAGAGGTTGAGATAGTGGACAAAGGAAAATCGGTCGGGGAAAACCGGGAGCCTCCACCCTCGTTTTATTGATTTATTTGGCCCCCTCTAATGGGTGAAAGCGCTAGGATGGCACCCTTGGAGAAAGGCCGTCACGTTGGCGCCTTGGTCGGCTTCTTCGTCCCTTCCGTATCTCTCCATCCCAAAATTCACGTAGTTGGAGTGACTCATCCTTGAGCCTGGGGCTTCCACCCTTCGGCCTTCTTCCACCCTCGGCTTCCACCCTTAGCTTCAAAAGCCTCCTTTTAACTTTCTCATTTTCGAATTATCTGAATTTTCTTTTATTCCAAGACTTTTATTAAATTTGTCGGTTGAATCGAATCGAAAACAATAAGAAAAAAGAAAAAAATAAAAGATTTCTTTCAAAAAAATCCACATTCGGTTATTTATTATGTACATATGTACATAAAATCATAAAATAATTAAAAAAAATGGAGTTAATAATAATAATAATTTAAAACTTTTTAATTTGTTAACTTTGACCTACACAATAATAATTTTCTTTTTTTGATTGTTTGCATTTTCCGTTTCCGTTTTGTCAATTTTTAAACGGTTTTTGTAAATTTTAAGGTTTTTTTTTTTTAAATAACCTTTAAATTTTATTCCTTTCTCTCTTTTCCTCCATTTTTTCCTTTTCTAACTTCCTATTTTACCCCTCCCCCCTCTACCACCCGCCTCCTCTCTTCCCTTCCTTTAAACTCTCTCGGGTTTTTTTTTTTTTTTCCTTTCATCATACCCAAGGCGAAGCTTTTGTGTTTTTAGCTTTTTTCTTTTTTCCCATCTAGACTTTTAGGTTTTACGACGTAGAAAAAAAAAAAAAAATCGAACGGAATGAAGCGGCGGACATCCCATTTATGGTTTTCTTTTCTCGTCTCCCGCCGATATATAAATCCCATCGTCTACCATAATGGTTTCCGTATCGAAGGAAACGGCCCGGGTAAAAACCCATTTCGATTTAAGCCAAAAAGGGCGTTTCCTTAATTTTTATTTTTGAGAAAAAGTACAAAAAAAAAAAAAAAGTGAAAAAGGATGAATTCAACTATAAAAAACTCTTTGAGGGAAAAGCTGGATTCTTCTATAGACCCTTGATCCAGTGTTGTCCCTCCAAGGTGGAATCATCCTGAAAGAGAGTTATTTAATATCACATTTAAATCCCTTTGTTAAAAATAATTTATTATATATAAAAATGGGATTTAATTTTGGTTTCAAAAACAAAGAATCGGGTAAAGTAAGGTTCTTGAAGATTTCGTGATGACTAGTTCGTTCTTTCCTTCTCATCCTTTTCCGCCAATCTCCCTTTTCCGTGCCACCCTTTTTCCGACAGTTACACCGCCTCCTCCTCTTCTTCCCCCCTTCCATTCCACTCTTTCCCCCGTCATCTTCTTTCATTTATCCTCAGGCTCCTCTCGAGTCAATCCTTACACGCGCCTCCCTCTCTCTCTCTCTCTCCCTGTCTCCCTCTTTCCCCAACCCGAAAATCATCTCCTTTTGCTTCATCATTCCCGAAAACTATTTCCAGATGAAAAGGCGCGTACCGCACCACGTTTTCTTTCTCTGCATTAAATTATACTCACTCGAAAAAAAAAAAAAATTTTCCTTTTAAATTTTCCCTTTTTTCTTCTGCCTCCCCCCCAAAATTTTTTTTATTACCAGCCGTATCACACGAGAAAAAAAAGCGTTAAAGTTTTTTAGTATTTATATTATTTAAGTAAAATTTTTTTAGTATTATTATTATTATTATTATTATTATTAATTTGATGAATGAGTACCCAAATACAACCAAAAACAACAACAAACGTAAATAAATAAACCTACATTAAAAAAATTTTTTTTTTCGTGTCAATAGAATCGTGACGTAAATTAATTATTAAATATTATTTATTAATGACGTTTATTTTGATTGTTACGAAATTAATTACACGTTTAATTAACATATTATCCAATTAGTTTTTCTTTTTTTAAATTTAACGGTTTTTTGTTCGCTTCGTTAATAGATTGGGGAGGGGAGGAGGAAAAATGGCGGAAAGGAGAAAAGAGAAACAAACGGTTGGGAATGAAAATATTTTTTTTCCCGGTGTATATACGCACGTGCGTAAATTTTAATTTTTTTTTAAAATAAATCTTATTCGCACCTTTAATAATAATAATAATAATTTTCCGTTCGGGTAATAACGATTTTGTTTCGTTTTTTTTTTTTTTTTTTTTTTTGTTAAAATCAAATTAATATTTTTCGTTGACGGAATTTTCAACGTTTTCTTAAACATTCATTCAATTCCTTCTTTTTTCGTTTGAGTGAAAGAGTGATTAATCATTCTCAAGACTAATCTGAGTGACAGAAAAGAAAAAAGGCGTCGCTAAAGGAAAGTCAAAATGATGAAAAAAAAAAAAAGGGAGAGACAGAATAGAAAAAGAAAAAGGAAAAAGATGAAAAACCTTTAAAAGTTGACAGGATATAGATGAGCATTTATGGACCTTACCGCTCTCTCTCTATCTCTCTCTCTCTCTCTTATCCTCCCATTTTTTCATTTCTTTATCCACTCACTCTCTCTCTCTCTCTTTTCCGCCCTCTTTTTTTCCCCAAATTTAACGAAAACCTTTTGCGACAAATAATAATAATTTTTTGTTTTAAGGGTGGAAAGGAAAAAAAAAAATTATAAGTTAACCCGTTTGTTTTTTACTACTACAATTTGCACACACGTTTGTTCGTTTGTTTGTTTGTTTGTTTTGAACAAAAAAAAAAATGAAACAATAATTTACGCGCCATAGGGTTAAAAAATTGTACATTTAATTTTTTTTTTTTTTTTATTATTCAACAGGTTTTTTTTTTTTTTTTTTAATAGGGCGGCGTATCATACTCCGGTCATTTTTTTCTCATTAAAATATATAATAAAATCATTATTATCATTACTAACATCATCCCCTATTCCCTCTCACCCTCTCCCACCCCTCTACCCCATTCCGTTCATAGTATTTTATCGATGAATTTTTGCGAGAAAAAAAAAATTATGTGAATTGTAACGTATCATCATCATCATCATCATTATTATTATAATAATTATTATTATTAATTAAAATATGTTAAATTAATAATTAACAAGAGATTTTTAACTTGGTTTAAGGGTTTTTTTTAAATTAATAAGTTCTTTAAAATTAGATTAACCCTTTTACTAGTTAACAACAACGTTCGTAAAAAAAAAAGCAATTTTAAAATCTATCGTTAAAAAAAATAGTTACGTGTTTCTTTTCCCCCCCCTTTCCCCCTCTACTCTTTCGAAAGAGTAAGAAGAAAAAGAAGAAGAGACTCCCCCGAAAAAAGGAAAAAAGGAAAAAAAAAAACAAAATGAAAAATGTCCTATTTTTTTTTTTTTTTTCTAAAGAACCATTTCCACTGAAATTCACGTCGGTTTTTGTGTAGGCAAAAGGAAAAACCTTTTTTTTTTTTTTTCCTAAAATAATTTCATTATAAGAAAAACCTAGTTGTACGTTTTTAATGTATTTATAAAACGTTCTTTTTTTATTTTTTTTTTGTAAAAACTTTTCGTTTTTAGAAAATACGAAAACGGGATAGTTTTTTGGACTCGAAGCCTCAGAGCTTTTCAGTTTGAAATGGGATGGTTTAAAAAAGGAACGGGAAATGGGGGGGGAGGGGGAAAGAGAACAAGAAAGGATAAAATGAGAAAGAGAGATGAGGTAGAAAAGTGAAGAGAGGAAGAGAAAGGGGGGGGGGAAGAGAAAAGGGAATGAATTTTCAGCATGATGGCTAGGCTATAAGGGTTTTTACAACTTCTAAGGTTGGCACATATTCTTATTCGTGTTTTTCTCTTTTTCTTACTTTTTTTTTTTTTTCCTTTTTTTCTTTCCCACCCTCATCCCCACCCTCACTCCCAATCCCCATCCCATCCCTCCGTTCTCTGCTTTTAACCTTTTTCTATTTTTTTTTTTTTCCCTTCCTTGCCCACATAGATTCTCTTTTCTTTTATTTTCTTTTTCTTTCTTTCTTTTTTTTTTTTTCTTCTTTTTTTCTTTTCTTCTTTTCTAACTATTCTCGTTTGAAATTTTCTAGACCGAAAAAGGGAAAATTTAAAAAAAGGTCGATGGGATTAGAAAACGTTGAGTAGGAAAAAAGTTCTTACGTTAAATTTTTTATCGTTTTTACCTTTTCTACTTTTTTTTTCTTTTTTTTTCTCCCCCATCCCCTCTTCCCGATTTTAACGTATCGTAATAATAATAATAATGATGATGATGATGATGATTACGGAATGAAAACGTAAACGTATTTTATTTATTTATTTATTTGTTATATTTTAACATTTTTTTCATTTCTCTCAGATTTAATACCCCTCCTTCCCCCCACAAATAAATATACGCATATAATGATAATTAATTGTTAAGGTTAGGTTAAATTGATAAAAATTGATAAGAATTGTGACCTTGAAAAATGAAGTTCAAGGTTTTTTTTTAAAATCTTATACGATTACCTTTATTTATATATATATATATTTCCCCCCCGCCCCCACGTTTTTTTTTGTTTTACCGGCTTCATTTAATTTAATAAGTTTATTAAAAGTTCAAAGTTCATACATGCACACACACAAAAAATTTTTCCGAATTTAAAAAAAAAAAAAAAAAAAACGAAAACAATTAAAGACGAAAAAATAATTTTTCTTTTTTTTTTCGGGGAGGGGGGGAAAGTAAAATTTCTAGTTCGTAAATTTTTTTTTTGTTAAAACGTGATAATAAAACAATAAAAGGAAAAAAAAGAAATGATGATGATAATAATAATAATAATAAATAATCTTTAGATTTTAAATCATCAAAAGTTGGGGATGGCGGCTCAGTCATAAAATCAATCGGGTTATCATTGCAAAGGTAAAGTTAACTAAAACTAAAGCTTAGCTAGTAATTACTTCCGGAAATAGGATGCGAATTCCCTGCCGGGCGCAAATGACGGGCCCGGGCCCCGAGGGTAGCCCTCACTCAAATCACTCCATCCGCCCAACCACCCATCCACCCACTCACTCACTCTCTACCGAAAATTTCTAAAAGACCCCTTTTCATGGTTAAAAGAGAGAACTTTGTAAAACCCCTCGCTGCTGCCACGCTGTGAACCCACCAATTTTCCCCCCCTAAATTTCCCACACCCCCACCTTCCCTTTCCACCTCATTCACTCCTTGTTTTAGATACGCCTTTAGGATCTAGGCACACTCTCGTTTCGAATGCGGATTTAACAGAGTAACGGATTTTAATTTTAATTGTACGGGTTTTCAAATGTCATAAGAAGCTTAGATTTAAATTTAAATTATTCTTTTTCGTTTCGTTTTTGTTTTTTTCCTCCCCCGACCCCGACTCCCCCCTCTCCCATCCTTCTCGTCCGATAAAATTATATTTAAATCAATTTTTTAATGCATCATCATCATTATTATTACTTATTAATTGTTAATTTTTTTAAAAAATATAAATATAAATTATTTTTTGCCATTCTAAAAAAAAATTATCGAACGAGTAATTTTCGATTTTCTATCGAATTGGATGAAAATTATTATTATTATCGTTTCTAAATTATTCATTATTATTATTATCAATTTTTAAAATTAAAAAATCAACGGAAAAAATAATCATTAGATCGCAAAAACAAAAAAAGAAAAAATTTTTATACGGTGAATAAATAAAAGACATCGTTGAATCCGCGTTAAACGTCACAAGGATAGGAAAAGCAATGAGAGAACACACGAAGCCCTAAGTCTCCAAATGGCTGCCCTTATATCTAAAGGTCCCCCTCGCTTCTCCCTCCCTTCGTTCTCTTCCACCCGTTCATCCTTACCCCCGGTCACAGTGTGTAATACATGTGGACGAGAACGTACCGCTCTCTCTTTCCTCTGGCGTCCGTCTGTCCTTTTTCTCTCTCTCTCTCTCTCTCTTTCTCAAAAGAGAACCTTTCTCAAAAAAAAGTTTTTTTTTTTTAATTTTTTTTTTCTTTTTTATTTCCAGGACATCGGTTCAGAGTATAAAAAGGTGGCCATAGTGGAAAATTTCTTCGATATAATTTACGGAGTTCACGTAGAAATTGATGGAAAAAATGGAAAACACGCTGGTCAAAAGAAAACTTACCGAACGGTTAGTTAGTTAGTTAGTCGTTTAATAAAATTTAAATAAAAAAAAAAAAAAAAAACTTACGAAAATTAACTTCAGATGGCGTTAATTAATTATTTCCTCATGACGTCATCATCACCTTTTTATAAATTTGAAATAACGTTTAAGGTTCGAATAACAAAATACTTTTTTTTTAATCAAGGTACCCCCAAAAATATTTCTAAACAAATTACCCTAAAGTTTTATCATTGGGATGACGGGGGGGAAGGGGAGGGTGGGGGTAAAAAAATTACGTTACGTTTAAAAAATGTAGAAAACATAACCTAACCTGGTCGTTTTTTTGTTTTTTTCAGATCACCGAAACGTATTCTTTTCTTCCACGTGAAGCCGTTACAAAATTTTTATTAAATTGTTACGAATGTCAAAAAAGACCGAATTCTCCAGCCGTTAAAAAAATTCTTGGCAACAAAATGGAAAATATAAAAACGTTACCCGATACCAAAAAATGTATAATAATGAAAAAAAAAAATCTATCGCGTAGTAACAACATGGCGGTCGCGGAGGAAAAAAATAAAACTGAGACAGACATTTCGGAAACGACAGAAAGTTCTAATTGTGAACAAAACAGTCCCGAAAACCTTTGTAAAAGAGATAATAATAATAGACAAAGTAACAACAATATTGAAAATTCAAAACCTTGTTCTCATCGTGAAACTTTATTAACTTCTACTCCTCTAACTAATAATAATATTATAATAAAAAAACTAAGAAAAAATTTATACGACACGTCATCGGACTCGGAAATTTCCAACGACAGAGCTTATTCAAATATTGATTCGAATACGTTGAATCTTTTAAATAATTACGACAAGTCGACCGGAAGTGACGTTGATACATCGGATTCATCATACAATGAAAAAAAAATTATTAATAATATAAATATTATAGATAATTTTAAAACGGAAAATATTTTTCCAATATGTTACCCGTTGCCTAAATTTAACGGAAGAAAAAAATTCGTTTTCGATCGTGGCAGTAGACAAAAAGAAAATGGCGTCAACGATTACAAAAGGATGAGGATTTCATCGGTAAGTTTCCATTTTTTTTTTTTTTTTCATTTAAATTTTTTTTTAGAAAAATTTAACAAGTATGAGAATAATAATAATAATTCTGACGAAAACCTTTTCGAATTTGTTTGTCGGTTATTTTTCTTTTTTATAATTGGTTTTGAGAATCATGATAAATGTTTGATTTGCGAGAGAAAAAAAAAGTTAACGTCGTAAAAAAGAAAATTTTCCCGATGTAGTAGAGAAGGAAAAAAAAAAGAAAAAACTCGATGAAAAACACGTGAGAGTTAAAGAGAAAGGGAAGCCATTTTTTTTTTTTTTTTTGGGAGTCAAATTGGCGGTGAGTGTACCGCCCGACTTACGACGGGTCCCCCATCACATTTTCTCAAGAAGCTGCGGGAAATGAACGAACGGTCGGTACGTCGGTCAGGTGGATGGGATGTGAAGAGAAAAAGAGGGGAAAAGAAAGAGAGAAAAGAGGAAGGGAAAAAGGGATAGAGGAGGAATAAAAAGAGCAAGTTTTTAGAAATGGGAGAGAAGATTGAGAAAAGGGAAAAGTGGAAAGGAAAGGAGAGGAGAGGAAGAAGAGATGTGGAAAAAAAGGAAAGAGTGATGGGGAGGAGGAGGGTGGGAGGGAGAGAGAGAGAGAGAGAGGGAGGAGTATTACTTCTGGTTTTTGTCACATATAAACCTAGCCTTTCACGACAGGACATTTTTCTGTACCTTTTTTTTTTCCTTTTTTTCTCCTTTTTTCCTTTTTTCCTTTTCTTTCTTTCTTTTTTTTTTTTTTTTAAAGTCGAAACCAGATCTTTTTCAAAAGAAATCCTTCACCTATTTTTTATTTTATTTTATTTTTATGTCTTCTCATCTTTTAGATTTTTTTTTTCCTTTTTTCTTTTTTTTTTTTCCTTTTTCTTTACTTACTTATCAGATTATATGTATTTTTATTTTATTATTTGCCTTCTCCCCTACCCTTCCCTCCTCCCTTACGCGTTGAATTATATCGACCGTGTCAAAAAACCTCAATGAAATATTTTTGAGATTTCAAAAAAAAAAAAAATGTAATAATTAATAATAATGATAATAATAATAATAATAATTTCTGAAGGAAATTTTAACGGGAAAACGGACGTGAAAAGGCATAAAAAAAAGAAATTCGTTGCCCCAACTTTTCGGGACGCAAATTTTTAAAATGAAAAATATTTAGATCCATTATGGTTAATTTATTTTCGTCAGAAGCCTTTGATGTAGTTTTACACACACACGCACGCACACTCACGCACGCACACACGCACTCACACACACCACGGTGTCCCATCCCCCGAAAAACCTTTGAAACTTTTCTCTCTCTCTCTCTCTCTCTTTTCTCTCCCTCTCCTAGGGAAAGACCTCATTTTAAGTTGTGACTTGCATGACTGATTTTCCAGGGTGTATATATATATAAAACTCTAAAGTGAGGGATGGGGATGGGAATGGGAGTGAGGGTGGGGTTGGGGTTGGAAAGAGGAGTAGGATAGTTTTTCACTGTCGGGATTTCTCTGAGTAAATCCTTCTTCCTTCTTCCTTTTAATTAACTGAACGCGGACAAACAGATTTTCCTTTGACGGACTAAAAGGAATTTTTTACGTATCGCATCTTTCGGGTTTAATTTCTAGAAATTTGAAGACTTCCTTGCTTGGGGCCGCGTTACGAACGCCTGATTTCGATTAATTAGACATCAGATAAAGGCCATAAAAGTTTGAAAACGGAAAGGAAGCCTTTGTTGTGTCATCATCATCATCATCATCATCAAATCGTGATCGTTTTTTTTTTTTTTTTTAATATTCGGGCCTTATTTAAATTTTATTCAATAATAATAATAATAATATCAATTGAGTCTTACAACATTTGAATCGATTAAGTTTAAACTGATCCTTTCCGTTAAAACCGGAAGTTAACGGTTTTACAAAAAAAAAAAATTTTTTTCCCGCGTTTTTTGTTAACATTTGAAAAAAATTTAAAAAGGCGCCAATTTTTTTCCCTTTTAAGCTCCCTGATCCCGTTTTTTTAAAAATATTATTATTATTTGAAACGTTCGATTTAATCGGTTAATTACACGTCATTTTAACGGTTTTTTTTTTCAAAAAATTTTCATTTTGTTTTTTCTTTCGCACTTTTTTTAAAAAGTAACAATAAATAGAAGCCAAAGTAAAAAAAAAAAATTTCGTTAAAATTTTAGCTCTTGTAACCTGAAGAATACGAAACAGAAAAAAAAAGAGAGAGAGAGAGAGTAAAAGAGATAAAAAGAAAGAAAGAAAAAAAAAAATTTTTTTTTTTTTTTTTTCCTCTTCTTCCAACAGAAAGAAAGGATTTTCGTAAGAGGATACTCTACAAATGTGTATCCATGGCAACGAAACCAAAGGAAACAGTTCCTTTTTTTATTTTATATAAAAGGTTATATTGCTATGAGCCCAGAGGGTTTAGACTAGGGGATTAACGAGGCTAAACAAAGTTGTACATGTCCGAATTAGAGTCTAAGGCTCCGAGGGACGTAGAATATTCTTTTTTTTTTTCTGTTTTGTTTCATCCTTTTTCTAAAAATTCTTCCGATTAAGATCCTACATGCAGTCGACAAAAAATTACACATTATCATAACTACTTCAAATTTTAATAATAATAATAATAATTTTAACACATATATATCCGGGTAAAATTTTTCCATTGATAAAAAAAAAAATATTATTCGAATCGATACGTTTCTGTTAGATTTTCCTCCCTCCCCGAAAAAAAGAAAAAAAATATGATTTGACCATAATTTTCTCGTGAGAGAGAGAGAGAGAGAGAGAGGGGAGAGAGAACAGACTGGTCATGCAGACGTTTCGTTAGTTATTCTTTGCCCTCTCGAAAAATTTTTTACTTCCGGGATAAATTTCCTTCCTGTGAGTTTCCCTATTCAACCGTGTTTGTGTGCTGCTTTCGATCGTGAGTGCACGCACTCTCTTCTGTCAGGGAAAAGAAATGTAAAAAAAAAATAGAAAAAGGGAGAAAATGATAAAGAGAGAGAGAGAGAGAGCATCAATTGAGTCACGTAAACGCGGTTACCACCACGCTATCATGTGCGCATGGACTCATTCACAGATGATGATGATTGATAAGGGGTGCGAGAAATGCATTCACAAGGATAGTTAGGGGATGAAGAAGGAGACGGTATAAGGTTTGAAATTTTTTCAAGGACAATTAGGGTCCTCTACACCCTCCCCCTCCCTCCCCCCCAACGTCACGCATCCTATCCTTTTCAGGTTTTTTTGTTAACAGAGTGCTATTTAACACATGGCCATCTGTCTTTAGTCGAAGGAGGGGTAGGAGGAGTAGGAGTAGGAGGAGAAGGAGGATAAGTTATCGGGGGCATATGAAAATGTGGTTTTGTGTTTTGGAGAAGTAAATTTTTGTCAATTTTAAGGCGCGTTACAAAAATAAAAAACAATTTCTATTAAAAAAAAATTAACAACAACAACCCCATTACAACCTGTTGTTTAATTAAATGGCGGCAAACTTATTAAAAAAATTTACTCTTTTTTCTTTTTCTTTTAAAAAAACTAATAATTACGTTTGTTTGTTTGTTTTCAATTCCAAACATAAATAAAATCGATTAGTTTTTTTTTTTTAAATTATTACTCACGTTATCATACATATTATTATAATCGAACGTTAATATTTTGTCCGTTAATTTTAACCACGTGACCTCTTACTCTCGACAAACGGTTTTATTAAAATACAATGGCGTTTTGTTACATATACGCACACGCATGTTGTTGTTGTGCGTGTATATAAATACATATTTACAAAAAGTACTTGTTTGTGTAGTAAAAAAAAGTTTTTTTTTTTTAAAAAAAAAATATCGCTTCCGATGAAGGCCAACGCCTTCTAAAAAAAAAAAAAAAAAAAACTTCAAAACCCATCTTTTTCATATTTTGAATTTTAATTCCGTTGACGGACGGACCCACGGACGGAAATCCTACAGAAAGAATCTTCTTCTTTTTCTTTCTTTTTTTTTTTCTTTTTTTTTTTTTTTTTTTTTTTGTAGGCATTCGACACGGAGACAATTTTCTCTCGAAATGAGCTTCCCACAAAAGTTGACGCGGTTATAACGTATTTTTTTTCTCTTTCTCTTTCTCGTCTACTACCACGTTTAAAATCCGTGACGTATAAACTCATTTAAAATATTAAAATAAAAAATTTTTTTTTTTATCCATAGTAACGATTTATATAAGGGAAAAAAAAGAAAATGTTAAAAAAAAAAAAAAGTTTGTGTCGGGTAAAATAAAAGCTCGTTAAATCCGCAGATTTGTTAGGACTGAAACGCGTAGTTGTACTTCCCCCATCCCATTTCACGACTCCCTTCCTACTGTGAACACTATACTCAAGTGACTGCCCGTCTCATCTGCTCCTCCATGTTCTATGCTTTGCCAGTCGGCACTTTACTTTCAAAGTGAGTTCATCGCGTTCCGCGGTCCTCTTTTTTTTTTTACGGTTATATTCGGTGAATAAAAAAAAAATAATAATAATAATAACTTTTTAATTTTTTTCTTTTCTTATTTTAACTTATTATTATTATTATTATTATTATTTTTCGCATATACAAAAACAAAAAAAAAAAACGACAGAAATTTTCCTTTTTTCCACATCCTCCATTACAACCATTTTTATAATTAAAATCCGTTACATGTAAAAGTGAATTTTCTTTTTTAAAATTTTTCCTAATTAAAACCAAATTTTCTTTTTTTCTATTTACTAACCGACGTTTTTATTATTATTATTATCATTTGTGAGTATATTATCATATTATTATTATTATTAAGTTAAATTATCGATATTAAGAAATTATTCCATATTCGACGTATCGTAAAAAAAAAAAAAAAAAAAATTTATTTTATTTATTTATTTAAATTTAATAATTATTACAATTATTATTATTATTTAAATAAATAAATAAATAATTTAAAGCCCTATAGAGTTATTTGTTTAATTAATAAATAAACTTTTAATAGAATTTTTTTTTTTAACGGTTAAAATTTTTAAAAAGTTTTTATTTATAAAAAAAAAAAAATAAAAATACGACGACCGACCACGTGTTTCACGAATGTTATTATTTATTAATTTCATTATTATTATCATCATCATCATCATCTTTATTATTATTATTATTATGTCTTACGTAGAAAACAATATCGTTTTTCTTTTCTTTTTTTTTTTTTTGTTTAAATCTAGCCTGTATCATCATCATCATCATCATTGTTTTTTTTTTTTTTTTTTTTTTTTTTTTTTCACGCATTACGTTACGATTCGACAAATTTTTTTTTTTTTTTTGCCCATTAGACGAAACGAAATTTTCTTGTTTATTGGGACACGAAATGGCAAAAAAAAAACTTTGAGTACACACGCACGCACGCACGCACGCACGCACACGCACGAACGCACACTTAATAGAAAATATCTAAATTAGGAGGAGATAACGCCCAAATTAATTAGTGATTGTGTGCACCCGAGGTCGTCGACACCCCCTAACAAATACAAACGTTTCTTGTCCACTTGGTAAACACTTGGTAACTCCCTTACCCCCCCTCCCTCCATCATCCCCTTTCTCTCACCTACCCTACCCTCTCATCTCCCTCCCCCGATTAATGACGTCAACATCGTAGACATTCAATATTTGTAGGCTGTGCAAAACATTTAAATTCTTTTTTTTTTTTTTTTGGAAACCTTTTGAAAAAAAAATTTTTGAGTTTCGTTTTATTATTATTATTATTATTATTACGACGAAAGGTTTAAAAATGGGTTCGATATGGTAATGAATGAAAAAGGTTTTTCCTTTTTTTCCCTTTTATTTTGATTTTTACAATCGATTTTACGTTTTTATAATTTAAAAAAAAAAAAAAAGATTGTATTCACGTGTGTGTGTGTGTGGGTGGGTGGATGCAAGGGTGCGAATATCGATCGATCTATCGATCGATAGATCGATTATCTCTAACCGAGAAAGAGTTTTTTTTTTTGTCAGAAGAATTTTTTTTTTTTTTTTTGATTGTTTTCCTATAACCGTTTTGCACCAGGAACTTATAAATATGTTATCGGTTTGGCCCCAAATTGAAAAGGTCGCGAGCTTCGTCATTTTTTTTTTTGTTCTTTTTTGATAAAAAAAAAAAAAAACACGAGTTATATTTTTATCTCGCAAATAATTCTTTTCGTATATATTATTATTATTATTATTAATACGACTTTATGTTTTTTTTCTGTGTGGCTAGGTGATAATAATAATAATAGAAAAAAAGTCAAAGTTCTTATACCCTATCCACCTTTTAACAAATTAATTTTATACGACGAAATTTTTTTTTCTTATGTAAAACAGAAAAATTATGAATTGTTATTATTATTATCATCATCATTATGTCTTTTTGTTATTTTGAAAATTTTTTACCCCCCCCCCCCCACACCCCACCCGAGCCTTTCATCCTTTCATTTTGTTGATTTTGTTGTTACTTTAAATTAATTTCCTGTTGACAAATTTTCATTTTTTTTTCACACACACGTTCGAAGAAAAAATACTTTAAAAATTATTATTATCATTATTATTATTATTATCATTACGTTTTTTATAATTTTTGTTTTTCCCGAAAAAGAAAAGAAAAGAAAAGAGAAGAAAACATGTAAACACTTTCAAAAGTATCAAAAACATTCAAGCAATAAAATATATTCTGTTGATGTCATTAAGTCCTCCTTTATCCCGATTTAAAATTCCCCCTCCCTCCCCCTTTTTTTTCCAGGAAAGTCTAATTCTTATTTCGTAAGAAAATATCAAAACCGTACCTTACACATCCGGTTATTTTTTCAGGTTTTTCTTTTTTAAAATAATATGTGAACAAAAAAAAACTATTTTTATTTTTAAAATATATATTTCCGGAAGTATATATATATGTGATCGTTGTTGACTTAGTTTCGTATATTATTATTATTATTATTATTATTATTACGAAGATGTGAAACCGGAAGAAGAAAGAGAGAGAGAGAGATTCGATCAAAATATAAGAAAAAAAGAAGAAGAGAAAAAAATTGGGTGATATATAATTTTCTTTTTTTTAATTTTAAATATGTCTTCGAAAAGAAAACCGAGTATCACCCACAAGGTAGGAATGGTTAGTTTTTTTTTATTTATATTATTTGTGATAATAATAATAATAATAATAATAATAATTGTTTTAATGTGTACCTGTACGATTCCTTTAAAATGTTAAATTGTATTATTTTCTTTTTTTTTTTTTTTTATAAAATTTTCGTAAGAAAAGCTTTTAAATGAAAAAAGAAAGAAAGAAAGAAAGGAAAAAAGAAAATCGAGTCTCTACGGGGCCACATCAACCCCCTCCCCCTGCCCCCCACGCATCGAGCGGCGGCGGCGGCGGGAAACATGGCTAAAAAGCTCTTTTTGTGCCGTAGGAGTGGCTGGCCGTTGGGGTGTCGAAAAGAAATTTGGGGTGGAAAAGCAGTTAGGTCACAACACTCGGGGGTAGGGATAATCAGTATAGAGAGAAAGAGAGAAAAAGCGAATGCAACCCCCCGGGGGGTTGTTTACGAAGAAGGGTGAAGAAAGGAAAGGACGACGGAGTTGTAGGGAGGTGCGAGAAAAGAAAGAAATATTATACGTACAATTTTTAGAAATGTAGACTTTTTAGGGAGAGAGAGGGTGAGAGAGATCGTTTTACAAAAAAAAAAAAATATATTTATTTTTTCCACCCTTAAAACCAGGGGTAGTCAGTCAATCATTTACGTTTGTTGTATTTCCGTTTTTAAAAAAAAAAAAAATTTTTTTTCACAAATTTTTAACAAATCGAAATTTGTCGGGACTCGTTTCGGACAACAAAAGAAACCAACAATTTATTATTATCATTATCATTATTATTATTATTATTATTTCGGTCGAAACACGTTAAAATTTTCTAAGTTTTGGTATTTAAAAAAAAAAACATGGCCGACGACGACGAGTACATATTGTTTTGTCTTTGTAACGTATTTCGGCGTAATCCTTGTTTTTTTTTTTTTTTTTATTTGAATCCGTCGTAACGGAGCGTTAAATTGGAAGCGAGAGTTCATTCGGGGGGAGGGGGGGTTAAAACGTGTACCTCCCTACTAAATAAAAATAGGAATGAGAGGAGGAGGGAGAGGGAGAAAGGGATGAATTCAGGGTTTAAACGTGGGTATGAATGATTTTCAAGTAAATAATAAGTACGATGTGGGTTCCTTTATGTCCACACCACGCCCAATTTTCTCTCTCTCTCTCTCTCTCTCTCACTTTTTTTTGGCTTCCTTTCGATTCCTATTATTATTATTATTGTTTTTTTCCCTGTCGAAAATGGGAAAATAAATGTATGATCGATTTCGAACGATGGGAAAATGAGTACCTAACGGGTATTTTTTTTTTGGGGGTGTAAAATTCATCTTCCGATTCGGTGATAGGGGTAGGGGAGGGGGAGGGGAAGAATTATTTTTCAAAATGTATACTATATTCGTGTGTGACGTCATTTGTTTTGTTTTTAGCAAATGAAATGATAATAAGAGTGAATGGAATGTTCAGAACGTTTATTAAACTACTGTTCAATCCATAGTTTAGGTGTTGAATTGCGTTTTGGATTGTATTTTGTTAAATAGGGGTGGAGGGGGGGGGCAAGGACCGTGTTCAGAAAGAGTAAAAATGATTCCGAGTCGTGTATAAAGAATAAAAACTCGTATCATCGGGAAAAAAAAAAAAATTTTGCTGTATAAAAAAAAAAAAAAAAAAAAAACTAAAAACTCATTAACCAGAATGGTGGTGGCTTTGTTGAAAAGGTGGTCGTCGGTTGCCAGGACAGAGTATGCGGGTTCGGTTCCCCAGGGACCTGCGGGCTTTTTTTTTCACTCCCCTCCTCCCACTTCTAATCCTCCTCCTCCTCCTGTCTGCAGGCATTTAAGCATCATTTTTTTTTTTTTTAAGGTAAAAATTAGTAGTAAAAATTATTTTTTTTGTAAGGGGAGATTGATTATTTATTTTTGAAATCAAACTAATTAATATCATTAACGTGTCATTAGAAAACTAAATTGAAAATTTTTGTTTTTGTTATTGTCGTCGTCGTCGTCGTCTGCTATTTAAGAAAAAAAAAAAAATGAAACATGTCGAAACTCCGTTTTGGACAATTAAAAAAAAAAAGTAAAGAAATTGTTAATAATAATGATAATAATAATGATTATTTAAACAGACGATAAAAGTTCTCGAATTTCGCTAAAGAAAAATATTCTTGTATAAATACTACTCTTATATATATATATATATTTCTAGAACCGTCACTGATTATAAAAGAAAGATAGAAAGAGAGAGAGAGAGAGAAAGAGAGTGAGAGAGAGAGAAAGAAAGAGATTCGCATTTACCGTTTTCAGGAAAAAGAAGTCTTGAACATAAAGAAAGGGTGTCTTAGCCACCCCATCATCCCCCCGATCGGGGGTCTACTTAGAAACCCTCCTCTGTCTCGTCACTTTTGTCTAAAAGGGTTCTTCTTCTTCTTCTTTTTCTTTTTCTTCTACAAATAACAAAACTATTTTTCTCTTCTTTTATATCTTTTCACTCTGTCTTTTCTGCCTTTTCTTTTTTCCTTTTCCTCCCTCCCTTCCTCTCGTCTCTCCCCTTCTCTTCTCTTCTCCGTGAGGAATCCCTCCTCCGGGCTCTTCGTTTCCCACCACTTCCACACAAGAGTTCTTCTTCTTCCCTTTCTCTCTCTTTCTCCTTTTTTTTTCATTCTTTTTTTTTCCTCTTTTTTTTTTTTTCCTTTCCTTTCCTTGAACGTAAGAATAGAAAAAGGCGGATTTTGATGGATGTTGTTAGATGCGGTTCCTCATTTTGTTTTGCATCGGTTTGCTGTTTCCTACTTTTTTCCTTTTTTTTTTCCTTTCTTTCTTTTCTTCAATTTATTGTCTAATTTGAAATTCTTTTTTCGTTTTCTCCAGGATGGTTTTTCCTCCGTTTTAAATGTTTCGTGCATGACTTATATTTTTTTTTTAATTAATTTAGGTCACATGAAGGGAATGAGTTAACGGTTAGACTTATTTTTAAAAAAAGAAAATCTCTTCTATTGAGAATGATAATAATAATGATGATGATGATGATCACGTTGTAAAAGATTAAATTGCTTTGAATTTATTAAACGGCGTAAGTTTAAGAGTCGGAAAAAAAATAAATCGATGAAAGGTTACAACTGAACGTACTGGACGACGAATGAAATGAATTCCTGGATCAAATAAAAAAAAAAAAATTTTTTTCTTCTTCTCTCTCTCTCTCTCTCTCTCTTTTTATTAAAAAGGAAGAAAGAAAAGAATCTGTTTTTGTCATAGACTTTGATTATTAATTATTTTCTTCAAATATTTTTTTTTTTTTTTTAAAGAAAATAGTAGTGAATTTAAGTAAGAAAAAAAAAAGGGAGGAAGAAGAAGAAAAAGAAGGAAAAAGAGGAAGAGAGAGAGAAAAAAAACAACAACAAAAACTCCCGCTCGATTAATTTTCTAGAAAATATATATATAAGAAAGAAAAAGAGAAAAAAAGAGAGAGAGAGAGAGAGAGAGAGAGAGAAAAAAGGTTTTTTTCCGTTCTGGAAACTTTATTGATTACACATCCTGGTTATCGCTTAGCCGTGGGTATAGTTCATCCTAGAGAATAGAATTTCTACGAAGGGTGTGCTCCTTTTTTTTTTTCCTCTTTCCAAAAAAGAAAAAGATTTCACGTTTTTATCTCCCTCTCTCTCTCTCACCTCACCTCATCTCATCTCATCTCTTTCCCTCCCCTTCCCCATTCTCTCTCCATTCTTTTTCCATCATCGTAGTTCCTCTTCCTCGTTTTTCACATTTCTTTTTCTCTCCGGACACACAGATGAAGAAAATGAAAAAAAAAAAAAAATGGAATAAAGGAAGGCGGTGGAAAATGAAAAGGGAGTAAGGGAAAAGGGAGTAAGGGAAAAGGGAGTAGAGATAGAGATAGAAAAAAAAAAAAAAAATGAGACGGACGGACGAGGCAAGCCTTGAGGGAGATGAAAGTGAGGAGGCAAGCAGGGAGGGAGGGAAGCAAGCAAGCAGGGAGGCAGGGAGGGAAACAGGCAGGCAGGGGGCGTAGTATGGTTGTTATCAGCCCTGGGGATAAGAGGGATCCTCCCTCAAATCTTTTCAGTCTGAACCCGCATGAAGCTTATTCCTTTTGCACCTGTATATATATATACGCTGTAACCAAGCAACAATAACTAACTCCTTGTGTCCGTTAATAATGATGATAATGGAAAATAATTCGTTTGACATTATCATCATCATCATCATCCCTATCATCATTATCATCATTATCATTAATAATAATAATTTTTTCAAAACGAAATTTAATTAAAAACCTTTAAAGAGAATGTGACGAGATATTAACTCGAATCGTTTGTTAATTTCTTTTTCCCCTCTCTCCCCCCTCTAAAAATAAATTTATTTGTCGCAAATTTTCCCGAAAAAAAAATCATAAGAAAGCAAATCAATTATCATTATTATTATTATTCTAATCGGATGTACTCGTTTAAAGAAAAAGGGGGAGAAAAAAAATTATGTGGCTCTGGAAAAAAAAAGGGAAAAAAGGGGAGAGAGAGAGAGAGAAAAGGAAAAAGTTAATTAGAAAAATTAAAATTGTTTTAATGAAAAGAATTAAAAGAAAAAAGAAGGGGGAGGGGGGAGAGAAAAATAAAAGTCGTATATATATATTTATATTATATATTAATATATAATATATATATATATATATAAGGAACGGGTAGATGTAAAACAACCTGTTGCTTATATTAAAATATTGTTTTAAATATAGTTTATATTTAAATTAGTCGATCATTATATCGTGTTCGAGATTAAATCTTTTTTTTTCTCTCTCTCTCTCTCTCTTTCTCTCCCCTTTTTTTTCGCAACATTTTATTTGTTGTTCTCTTAACGTTTTATTTTTTTAATTGTTTGTTTGTTTGTATAAGACAACCAAGAGATCGATAAATTTTTTTTCCTATTTTTCGGAGAAACTCCTTTCGAGATTTTTTTTTTTTTCGTATTATTTCCGGTAAAACTCGATTTAAATTTTTTTTAAAATCATTAAGACGACGACGATGGTGATAATAATAATAATAATATATAAAATGGCGTTTTTTTTTTCGTCAACTTTCAAACACACACGAAATATTTAAATTTTTATAAAAAAAAAAAAAGCTGTTAGCACCTTTTTTAGTTATTTCGGGTTTTTTTCTTTTTGAATTTATGCGTGCCATTAACCACCGGTCGATTATTATTATTATTATTATTATTTGGTCGTGTCGGATGGTGACGTGGACGTCACCATCGTGTCAAACGCGTTTTTTTTTTCGTTCGGATAAAAAAAAAAACTGTGGGTCGAAATGGTGGATCGTTTGGTTGGTTTTTTTTTCTCTCTCGAGTTCCCACTGGGCGTAATTCACGTTTCGTATATCCAAAATCGGTCACGTAATAATTTTTTACTTATTTCATTAGCCCCCAAACAACAAACAACAAACAACAACAACACCTTGCGTCGTATTATTCGTTTATTGTTATTTATTTGTTTAATAATTTTTTTTTTTTTTTTGGTGTTTCATTACAAAACGTTGTCGTCGTTGTCGTTGTCGTGTTTGTTGTTGTTGTTGTTGTTGTCGTGAATCTTTTTTTTTTTTTTGCATTCGAAAAAAAAAAAAAAGAAAACACCTACGGTTCGTAAATGTGTTTATAACCTGCGGTGGTTATAAGAGCGCGGAGGGCGTCACGGATGAGAAAATACGTCTGTTCGTGTTATTATTATTATTATCATTATTTTTTTTTTCCACTATCCCAAACTGTCATTGAGTTTCCCAAAGCGGCGTTGCCCGTTTTAAAAAAAAAAAAAAAAAATGATCAAAATCGTTACGTGACATTTTTTTTTTTTTTAACGACATTATTTTAATATGTATATATATAAAATTCATGGAATTAATGTGTTACTTCTTCTTATGTAGACATCATCATCATTATCATCATCATCGAATATATATAATTCGAAGACGAAGAAGAGGAGTTTGGTTGTTTTTTTTTTTTACACGACCACCTTGGCTTTGAGTAAACTTAAAATGGTTGCAACATTTTAGCTATAATATCTCGTGGGTGGCGTGTTTGATTAAGCCTGAATGCCCGCAATGGAGCAGGACGACGATGTTCCTAAAGCCCATCCTCTTCGTATAGGCTCCCTGCCCATAATAAGACATTTTGTCCGTCCGCCTTCGCCTTCTATTATAGAAGTTTACCTCTTTAGAGGTCACACGTTGAATTCAATTTTTTTTTTTCTTTTTTCTTCCAAAAGTATAAATCAAAGTGTTTGTTTGTTTGTTTGTTCGAAACAAAAAATTAAATCCTTTTATTTTATTATCATTATTATTTTTCATTCGCACGTTATTGTATAAAGGAAAACAAAAAGAAAAAGGTAAAATGGCGTCAGAAAGAAAAGGATAAGTTAAACATAACACACGTGTTTAAAAGGAATTTATACAATTTACATACGCGAACCACCTGTGGCTTCATGCGTAAAAAAAAAAAAAAAAAGCTGGAAATGAAACAAAAAAAAAAAAAAAAAAATCTCGAACAAATCGATATTCGCGATTACGCATATAAAAATCGATGCAATGGGCCAAGGTGGGCAACTTAATTACAATAAATATAAAAAAAGAGAGAAAGAGAGAGAGTGAGAGAGAGAGAAAAGGGAAATTTATGTATGCACGGATCCTCCGTCGTACCGTAAATTTTTTTTTTTTTTGGGTTTGCGTGAACCCATCTTCTGCTTTTTTTTTTTTTTTACTATCGGCTGTTGTCGTTACCCGATCACCTATTATTCTCCTCGTCAAAATTTTATTGTAAATAAAATAAACATTTTAAGGAAATAATAATTACAGGAGGAAATAACATCGGCGGCAGAAACTGACGGCCCTGATGAAGAACCACCGAGGAGAGCAAAAGAAGCGGAAAAACTTAAAATGATGCTGTTGGCTTGGTCAGGTAATTATCATCATCATCATAATCATCGTCATCGTACGAATGGTAAATAATTATTATTATTATTTTTTTTTTTCATAAGGTGGTAGAAATGGTGAAATACTACCAGATGATGTACAGGACGAAGCGAGCCAAATTTGGGCTGGTTACCATAATGCGCTTTCGTTGTCCAAGCAAACTCCACCGATCCGATCGGTGAGTTAATTATCATTATTATTATTATTATTATCATTATCAATCATCATTATTATTCGTATGAAAAAATAAAATTTGGTAGGAAATATCATAAGAAAGGAAAAATTTGGACATTTGGATGGAGAACCTAAAAATCTCTTTTGGCAGCTCCCAGTTAAAACCACGCCCTTATTCTCAATTTACAGGGATTCAAAAAAAAAAAAAAAAAGATCTCTCTATCCCTCTCCATCCCTCTCTCTCTCTCTTTCCTTTTCCTCTTTCTTTTTAAGGAGAAAAAAGGATTTAGATCTTCTTCTTCTTCTACTTCAACATTTTTCATTCTTTTCTTAATTTCATCGTCGTCGTGGATTTAAAAGAAAAAAAAAAAAAAAAATTTTTTTTTTTTTTTTGTTTAGAGTCCCACTCAGGAAACCGGATCGGTCCATGACGAGACTTCGTCATCAGGTAACAAAGACGATGATGACGATGAAGAAGAAGAATGTGAAGAAAAGATTGACCCGCTGAAATATGATCCGGAGAGATTGAAAGCGTTCAATGTAAATATTAAATTTTTTTTTTTTTTTGGGATCATCCGTTATTATTATTATTATTATTATTATTATTATTATTATTATTATTATTATTTCGTCGAAATTGTCAGTTAAAAGTGGAATCAGAAAAGAAGAAAATAAAAAATCGATTATTATTTTCAGATGTTTGTGAGATTATTTGTAGATGAAAATTTAGACAGAATCGTACCGATCTCGAAACAACCAAAGGAAAAAATTCAAGCCATTATAGATAGTTGTACGAGACAATTTCCGGAATTCAGCGAGAGAGCACGTAAAAGAATTCGTACATATTTAAAATCGTGTAGGAGGAACAAGAGGACAAGGGAAGGAAACGCAGCATGGGAGCCGGTAAGGGTGTGTACGAATTTTAAAAGAAAAAGTTGGGGGAAATTATCATCATTATTATATTATTATTATTATTTAATTTGTATTTTCCCTGGAAATAAATCATCAGAGTCGTCCGACGCCAGCACATTTGACATCCGTACAAGCCGAACAAATATTAGCCCAAGCCTGCGAAAATGAATCTCATAACGCAAAAAGAATGAGACTGGGACTCGAGCCTGTGACGCAACCCATGCCGGGAATAACGACGGACACGAGTACCACGGTAAGAAGTTTGACGAACAACGAGGGAACAACAACAAGGGAAAGGGACCATTACACTTCTCCGGTCAGTAGTACCAACACCGTTGAAAAACACAACATAAAACACGAGCCAAACAGCGGATCGGTATCGCCAACTGTACAAAATAAAACTTGCTCTCTCGAAGCTCTCGCGATCGCGAGTGCAAATAATTTAAGGTAATTAATTTGATTAAACTCCCTTCCCCACCCCCACCATATTGAATTTAAAAAAAAAATCTTTTTGTTGTTGTTCGGAAAATTTCAGTCCAAATTTATTAAACGGGTCAGCTCCTCCTGCTTCAGTGGCAGCAGCAGTTGCGGCAGCTGCAGCAGCACCAACGGCAATGTACCGACCAAATTTTTCACAAGCATTTCAAAAAGCAGGAACGGGTGGCGGTGGTGGTACTACCACTTACACAACACCCGGATTATTTTCATTGCCGTGTTCTCTTACAAACGGTACTAGTAAGTTACATAAATTTTTTTTTTTTTTTCTTTCGACGCCATCATCATCATCATCATGTTATCTTATGAAATTATTATTATTATTTTTTTTTTTTCTAGGACCCACGGATTTAAGCATGAAAAATAAACCTCTTTTAACTCATAAATTGAATCCAGCAGAAATGACTGCCGTAAGACAGTTGATAACCGGATACAGGGAAAGTGCAGCGTTTCTATTAAGATCCGCTGACGAACTTGAACAATTGCTTAGAAATCAGTAAATCTTCATTTTCTCCCCCCCCCCTTTTTTTTTTTTTTTTTTTTTTTTTTTTTTAAACGGGAGTATTTTCCGGAAAAAAAAAACCCCGCGATATCGATAATGATAATAATAATAATATTTTTTTTAAATTTCCCGAAACCAAAGGGGAAAAAAAAATAATAATAATAAAATGCTTTTGTAAAAGAAGCAAAACGACTCCTCGGAAAAAAAAAAAAAATGTTTTAATCGAAGAAGGACGACATTTTGTTTTTTTTTTTTATTTTCTATTATTATTATTATTAATTTTCTCCAAAAAAAAAAAAAAAAAAAAAAAGGAAAAAAAAAAATTCTAACGGCCGTGCTACTTAATAATAATATTTAAAAAAAAAAAAATTCGTTTTTTTAGTTTGAGAAAGAGGAAGAAGAAGAAGAAGAAAATTTTTTAATTTTTCCTTTTAAAAAAAAAAAAGAGAAAAAATTTTTTTTATGTTAACAAGGAGGTAGAAAAAGAAAGAAAAGTTTTTATTATATAAAAATACGGGTATCATTTACCTCTTTCGATTTCTTTTTTTTTTTTTTTTTTTTACTTTTGCATTTTTTTAAATTTTTAGAAAATAATAATTCCAGAAGTAAAATTTTAAATTTTTGATTTTTTTATCTATCTTGATTTTATACATTTATTTAATATTATTATTATTATTATCATTATTATAATTTTTACAAAGGGTGGTTTGTAAGAACAATCGAGAAGTTATTTCATCTGATATTTTAAAACAACCAAATAAAAAATATATAAATAATAAATGTTGAGGTTCCTTCGAATATATATATATATATTTATATATATGTTCAAACTTTTTTGTAAAAACGTTTTAAATATTGTTATAATTAATTAAATAATATTTTAGAGTTAAAAAGAAAAAATGGGAAAAACTCTTCGATAGTAAATAAATCTTTTGTTTTCTTTTTTTTTTTTTTTTTTAAAATTTAGAAAAAAAAAAAATTTTCGATAAGTTAAACCTAGAATTTAATATTATTATTATTATTATTATCATTATTAAATAATCTAACATTCGAAGAAAATATTAATTTAATTTTTAAAAAAATATCCCCCCTCCTTTAATTTTTTTCAAATTTTTATGCCTGAACACATACACACTCGAATACACACAAACTATTTTGGGAAAATTGGGAAAATTTTCTTTAATTTAAATTTTTTTAAAGAATTGTTCTTATTAGACATTTAATGTTATTTAAAATGAAAGTTTTTTTTTTTTTTTGAAATATTATCATTATTATTATTATTATTATTGTGCTTTTTATTTGTAACTTATTTAAATAAATATATATATATATATTAATTGTACCGTAATGAACGGAAAAAAAAAAAAAAATTCTTTCTTTAATAAAGTATGAAATATTGATTGTAGCAAGTATAATAATGAAATCGATTATTGATTTTAATTTTTTTAAAAACTATCACACAAATTATAAAGTTGTCGATTAGAAATAGGAAATTTTTCAATAATTTAAAAAAGAAAACTTCATCGAATATAAATTAAAAGATTAATAAAAAAATTTTATATATATATATGTATCAATATATTGAATGAAATTTACATAATTTTTTCCTACTAAGAATTATTATTAATAATTTTTTTGTAAACTAAAGGTTTTTACTTATGGATAGAATAAATTAATTAATGGTGAGAATGACCATCATCGCCATAATAATAATTGTAAAAAGCTTTTTCAGCGAATGTTGTGATGACAGCTGCGATAAGACCATATTTAAAACCTCTAAAAAGGGGATAAGTAAAACTTTTCGGTTGTTTGGGATTATTGAGAAATTCTGTATATACCCAAACATGATTTCTAAAACATAAAAGGAAAACAAACAAAATTAGAGAAAGTCTAAAGACTTTTTTTTGAATAAATTTCTATCAAAGAGTTATTAAAAATTTTGTGAGTAAACTTTTTTTTTTTTTGATAAATGTATTAAATTATTGGAGAATATCGTGAAAAGATGGAGTATTATTGTCTGATGAGAAAAGTGTTTTACGAATGGTAATTAAAAGAGATTTTTTTTCATGCTGGCATTTTAACATAAATGATGATGTAAAAAAATTTAATAAAATAATAATAAATACCTTGCCCATGGATCCTTTAAATTTTGACCTGCTAATGCTTTTCTAACTGCGACCAATTGAGGAACATCATCAACTTTGTAAATTCTCCAATCTGGTACTGGAGGTAGTTTTTGCTCATGATGATGACCTCCCATTTCTAAAAACAAAAAAAAAAAACTTAATTTCTTTGTGATAACAAAAAAAAATGGCAAAATAAATCCATATGTGCATCTGCAAATAAAATTTTTTTTTTTTTGTAAAGTAAATTAATTAATAAAAATAAAACGCATATAAAATCAATTTTTCATAGTCATTCTATTTTTTTTTTAGAAGGATAAATAATACACTTTTGTTATTTAACCATTTTTTTAAGAAATGACAATAAATGTAAGATGAAAAACTAAATTAAAGGTATTAAAACAGTGTCCTTAATAAGGTTTTTTTTTTTTTTTACAAAAAGGTACCTTTTAAATCACAAATTTAATAATTGAAATACTTCGAATTCTTATAGTTTTTACATAAATAATTTACCTTAGTTTTAAGATTTTAAATAATTAATAATAATAACTAAAAAAAACTTTAAATAATAATAAAAAAATATAATTACTTTTTATATTAAAATTTAATATCTATATTTGTGTGATTTTTTCTTCCACCACGACGTGTCATTAGAAATGGTTTAAAATAGAATCGGTTCTCTAAAAGTGGGAATAAAATAAATATGATTCCTAAAAAACTTTTTATTTATTACTTTAAAAAAAAAGAAACGTTTTGTGAAACAAATTAGTAATAAAATGTTTATTCACTTACATAATGTATAATAATTCAAATATATATTCAATGTTTTATGAAATTAGTTACGTAATTTCTACGATTGGTTTATTTTCTCTATGAAATCAAACAAAATCGTTAAAATGAATTTTAAATAAAACTAAAAATCAACAAATTAGTTTTTTCTAGACTTTATTTATTTATTTTATTTATTTTTTGAAAATGTGAAACTCAGTAAAATTTAGTGAATACAATATATTAATTAATAGAAAACTAATTTTGTTTTAAAATTTCTTTTTTTTTTTTTTTTTTTGATAGTTTTAAAAAAAACATTTTTAGGTGTCAACATTAAAAATTTTTGGAATAGAAATTTTTTTTTGCAAATTTAATTAAAGAGTAAGTAATTATCAATTTAAATTGTTTTATATAAAATAACCGTTATTGAAAGAAAAAAAAAAACGAATTTATTTTTTTAGTAAATTGGTATTTTTAAAAAAAAATATGAACGTTTGTGAATATATTATATGATCGGAATGAATTCAACATTGGCAAATGTAAAAAATTTTTTAAATAAATTAGAATCGAAACAAATAAATATTGAAGTTGATTTGTGGAAATTACAAAAACGTATAAAAAATTTAAGAAAATCAATCAATAGTGCTAAAGATTTAAGAAATGATTATAGAATAATGACGCGGAGTAAAACGGAGCCTAAAAGAAATAATTTTAATTCGAAAACAAAAAAATTAAAAGGAAATAAAGTAAAATATAAGAAATCATTAAATAGCACGTCCAATAGTTCAAAATATTTTGATAAAAATGATGGAAAACTTAAAGAGGTAATCAAAAAATTTTTCATAATTCATGTTTCAAATCAATTAATACAAAAAAAAATGTTTTTTTTTTAGCATTTTTTAAATAAAAAACCAACATTTAATTCAAAGGAAAGTGAAAAACATAAAAAACACAAGGGAGGAGATTATAAAAAAAATTATTATGATTATAAAAATCGAAGGAAAAAGGATACTAAAAGTAAACAAATTAAAATGGAGGAAACTCCATATTGTGAATCCATGCTTAGTAATTTTGATAGGAAATCATTTTTAAGTAAAAAAACAAATCCATCGAGGAATTCATATGATTTTCATTTAGTTAACGACGAACTCTTACAAAGATATTTAAGGGATATAATAAAATATAAAAGGAAAAATTTTATTCAACAAAAAAATGAAAATTTTAATAAAAATCAAAATGATAATATGATAAAATCTAAATGCAAGACTTGTCAATATGTAGGCAATAGTTTTAAAAATAAAAAAAGAAATTCTAGAAAATGTGACTCCACGTTTTCTGATTATAATGAACCGTTAAAAAAAAAATATCTTAAAAAATAAAATTTTTTTATACATAAGTAAAAATTCAAAATATCGAAATAATAATAATAATAATTATTTATATAACGATATGTCAAAATTTTTATTATACAAAAATGTAAATAAATGATTATAATTGATACCAAAGTTTTATTTATCTATGTACATATAATTATAAAATGTTAATAATTTTATGATTTTGATTGCTTTTATAATTTATGTAAAATTTTAATTAAAAAAAAAAAAAAATCATATTAATGGCTGCTGCATTTCCTTTAAGTATAGGGTTGTTCGCTTCATTTTTTTTTCTACATTAATTTTTTTATTATTTATTAATTAATAAATAATTATGTAATTAAAATAATTACGTGACTTATACCTTAATTTTCCTAAATAGGTAATAATAAATTAATATATATAATTATTGAATTCGACGTGTCATTTCACTTATCGTTGAGATTATTCACTACGAAAGTCTAATTTCAAAATGGCCGACGACACCATGTTTGTTGTGTTGAAAGAGAAATCAAGTTTTAAAACATTTAATTATAATAATATTGACAAAAGTAGAAAGAATTCTATTTAAAAATGTGATTATTTAAAAAATTTCTATAATTTTATTTTAATTTGTATTTATTTATACTATTATTTATTTTCTTAAAGTATTAATAAAACGTTTATTTAATTGAAATGAAGGAGGAATTAAGTTTAAAATGAAAGGTAAACATTTAGTAAATTATTTTTTTAAGATTATACAAAAAATGTACAATTTATTTAATTATTATTAATATTATTCACATTTATTTAAATTTTTATTTTATCACTTAATTATTATTATTATTACAAAGGATTTTTCATGATTTAGGTCGTTGGTTATAAAAATCTAGGTTAATGGTAAAAACGTTTTTTAATTCTCCTTATTTTAATTATATAAATAATAAAATCATTTATTTTTAATATTTTATTACTTTTATTTAGTTATTTATTTATTTTATTTATTTTTTTTTTTTTAGAAATGGAAGATAAAAATGTTGAAGTGAGTCAAGTAGTTAAAAGTATTAAATCGATAACTGTTAAAGAAGATACTGTTAGTGCAACTCATGCTTTAGGTCTTCAAGATTTATACAATGCAGCTTTCAGTCAAGAACCTGATGCTAATACGAACGAAATAAATATTATAGATAAGGGAAATGTTAAAATTTTAAATGGAAATGATAAAGTAATAGAAAATAATGAAACATATAAAAATTCTAGTTTTGACGATGGTTATCAATTGTATTCATTAAAAACATTAGAATACTCTATAGATTTTGTTAAGCCAGATGAACAATCTGTAGGTTTAAATAGTTTAAATAGTTTCGAAGATTCTAAAAATGAGGGAAAAGAAGTTTTTGTAAGCTCTGCATTAAGTCACCCCTATGAGACGTTTCAAAATGTACCAAATTCTGTTTTAGATTTAGATAAAGGAATACAAATTCATCTTGTTAAGACTGAAGACATACAAACTGAATCGCCTAATTCATCTGGCAATGACATACCTTTACTTACATATAATTACGAAAACTGTGGGTATTCTGGAGATGTTCAAATCTTACAAAAATACCTTTGTGATTCTGCTAATATTTCAAATTCTGGAGCAGCAGAAAATATTACAATTAATTTTTTAAATAAACAAAACAATAATATTCCAGAGAAAAATTTCGATAATGAAAGCGTTGGAGTTAATCCTGAAACACTTGGTGTACGATTTGAAGATTGTGATTTTAATTCATCAGATAGTTTTGCTTCAACTGAATCGATCATACCCAAAAACATAAACTGTCCGAAATGTCCAAAAAAATTTATGTTTAAATCGGACTTGTTAAGGCATGATAAATATAAACATTCGTCAAAACCGAAACTATTCTGTAAATACTGCAACAAAGAATTTGTCAGCCAACAAAATTTACTTTTTCATGAGAAATCTCACAAGAAAAAAAGAAATTCGTTAAAATGTGAAATATGTAAAAAGGTATTTAAAAAGTCTGCTGTTCTTATAAAACACATGGAAAAAAAACATTCCAAAAACACATCATTATTTTTTTGTACCGATTGCAATAAAAATTTTTCAACTCAAAATCTTTTGAACAATCATATAAAAAAAATTCACACTTCTGACAGTGAAAAACCTTATAAATGTGATATTTGCCTTAAAAGGTTTGAAAAAAAGCAAGGATTGAGTTGTCATGTTAAAGCGCACACAGATGAACAACAACTTTATGTTTGTCAACATTGCAATAAATCATTTAGTAAAATTTGTTATTTGAAAAATCATTTAAAATCTCATCAGGAAGATAAGGATAGTTTCTTATGTGACATTTGTGGAAAAGATTATAAATCTTTGACAGCTTTGGAAGAACACAGCAGAAAGCATACTGGAGAAAAACCATTCACTTGCAATGTTTGCATGAAAAGTTTCGCTTATAAAGCATATTTCAGTAAGTTAAACATTCTGTTAATTTTAATATATTTTGTTTTGTATAGTCGATTTGTTTTTGAAAAAAGCCTAAACAATATTTAATCCATTATCTATATCAATAATTAAAATATTCTTTATCATTTACTTTACTCGATTGATTTAATATAATTAGGTCGATGACAATTTGAAACATCAAAGATAAAAATGAAGGGGGGAAAAGAAAGAAAAGAACTTGTTGAAATGTTAATTATTGTAGTAAAATACAACCGGAAATATATTATTTTCAGAAATTCACATTAAGAAACATGCAGCGACAAA
>NW_002987802.1:46031-98294 GCF_000006295.1 Pediculus humanus corporis
TTTAGTCAGCAAAGCCATTTGATAAGTCATAACAAAAATGGACAATGCAGTAGTAATATTAGTAAATCTCTGGAAGTTTTCACGCAGACGGCAAATTTAATAAACGCAACGGATTTGTCTAACCTCACACTACAAAATGTGAACGTCATAGTTGATCAATCATTTTCGAATCATCCGCATCAAATTTTATTGACTTCAATAGAAGGTTTAATAAATTCAAATTCAGTACCTGTGATAATGACTCAAAATCTCAGCGAAACGTAATTCATAAACGTCTTCGAAATTATATTTTACACGTAAGTTTAAAAATAACAATAAATTTAAATTATTATTATGCAATATTCATTAAAAAAAAAAAAAAAAAAAAAAAAATAGAATTCAAGTAGTTTATGGTAACTGGAAATAATATTTCCTTTGTCATTACACGAGAAAACAGTATTTATACGCGTATAAATTATATTAACAAACGTTTTTATTTTATGCATTCGGAATAATTGATCCCTACTCTATTTTTCTCGTAATCGTTTCAATTTAATTAAAATTAATTATTTATTACTACTTACATTATATTTTTCAGCTTTTTTAAATTTATTCACGACTGTAAAATTTATAGACCGTGTACGTTATTTTAAAATTTTTCACTGGTCACGTGACTATCGATAGTTTCACATTCGATGAAATTTAAAAAAAAAAAAAAAAAAAAAAATGGATGCCGGATTAATTTTTTTAAAATAAGTTTTCATTATAAATTTAAAAAAAAACTAATTTTCTAAAATAGAATCACCAGTTTTTTATTTCACTTTTACTTCACACAGTGTATGAAAAGTTTTTTATTTATTTTTTATTAATAAAACGGTTATTTATAATTTTGTTTCTGCAAAATCTTAATCATAAAACGTTTTTTTTTATTATTATTATTACTACTACCTTTTTTTTATAATCCGAGTAACGAAACCATAAACTATTTGAAATAATTATTTTCATTATTATTATTATTACTATTTTGATATAAACTGTGAATACTTTTATAACTTTACATACATACATATATTATTTAGGTTGAAAAAAAATTGTATTTATTTTATTAAATTATTAACTTTAATTATATTAATTAATTAAAAAAAAATATATACATATATATTTTTGTAAATTTTTTTTTTACAAATATGTAGGTAGTAGGTTCTTATATTAATATTTATTAATTTAATTAGTTTATGTATTATTATTATTATTATTATTGTTATTATTCCAGTGCCTTTTACTGTTGTAATAAATTTATAAAATAAAATTATAAATTAAAAATAAAATGATTTTTACACGATAAAATGATAATTAAGTAATTTTTCAAAATAAATTAAATAATAATAAAAAAAAAAAATTTTTTTAAAATATATATTTACATATTTTTTATATTATTGATTACCAGAAAATAATAATAATAATAATAATTAAATTTTTTTTTAAAAAATGTTATTAATCAAATCGAATTGCTTTAAAGATTTTTAAAATTTTTTAAATAAAAATTTTATACTTTAATGAGGTTTTAATTAAGATAAAAAACTTTTTGTGTAAAAATATTTACTAGTGCCTTTTTTTATAAACTTGAAAGTATTAATAAAAAATTATTATTATCTTAAAAAAAATGATGATGATGACATTTATCATCGAGTTTGTTTGTATTTTCGATTAAAATTATTTATTTTGTGTAAAAAATTTCTTTATCAATCTGATTTGTAATAGTAAATGATTATTTATTTGTTATGTGAATTATTTTTTTAAAAAAAATGATATTTATCATCATTCGAACAGGAGTACTATGTCGTTTGTTTTTTTTTTTTTTCAAAATAAATATTTATGAATATATATTTTATCTGTGACATTTGCCCTTGTCAGTATTATTGTTAGTAGCTTTATACTAATTGCTTAAACATTCAAAGCTCAACATTTTATTATTATTATTATTATTATTTATATTTATTTAATTTTAGTTATTAATCTGTTTTAAAAAAAAGATCTCTGTTAATTTTTTTATTTTTCTTAAATCCGTCCTCATTAATTATAAATAAAAAAAAAAATTTTTTTTATTATGTGGTTGTGATATTTTATGTGGCTAATGTACTATATAATTTCTCAAAGGGAGCTTAGTAATTATGTATTTACTAATTTGTAAAAAAAAAAAAAAATAAATTTTATATTTAAAATTGATTAACAAATATTTATAATTTAAGAATTGTATCAATTGAATTATGTATAAAAAAATTGTTTTTTTTTTAAAATAAAATTAAAAATTGGTTTTTGAAGTATTTGAAATTTTATTTACATGTGTTTTCATATAAAATTATACTGCACTATTACAAACAAATAAGTTATTTAACATAACTTTTAATTTATTATTATTATTAATAATTTATTACCACTAATTGCAATAAGTTTTTTTTTGTTGTTTAATTAGTTCAGTCAGGGCAAAGTCTAATTTAAAAATTTTTTAAGTTCAAATATAAAAAAGTTTTTTTACTAATAACGTAACATAAAAATTTCAATCAATATCAATTAATATTATTTAATAAAATGAGGTCATTTATAAGCACACGATTAAATAAAAAATTATTATAAACGTTACTTTGCTAAAAAAAAGAATTTTTTTTTGAATTTAAAAAAAAAGAAAACAATTTGAAATTTTTTTTTCCTCAGAGTAAATAAATGTTTTCAGACAGTCAGGCGCCACGATTATTTGACGTCACGGCCATCTTTATTTCGATAGGACAGTTAATAAATACCGAGAGTTAGATGCTAGTTTCAATTTAGTCCGTTTAAAAAAAAGAATATTTTTTTTTTTTTTTTAATTTATAATTATAAAAATTTTTATTTAATTTCTTTTTTCTTTTTTTTATTTTTTTAATTCAGTTATTGTGCAATGGCGAAATTTGTGCGCCAACCGATAAAAATATCTCAGTTATTAAATAATTTAAATGTTGCTACAACTTTAAAGTTAAATGGAAGTAAACGAAATGTGTACTACTATTCATTTACTAAACAATTAAGTCAACCGCTTAACAAGCAACCAAAATGTGTGACTGCCGAGGAAGCTTTACAAACTTTAAAGTCTGGTAGGAATATTTAAATTATACCTAAAGTAATGTATTATTAATAAATAGCTGTGAATTATATGATACCTATACGTCAAAATTCACAGTGACAGTAAATAGATTAAAAAAAAAAAAAAAATGAAATCTTTGTGTACATTTATAATACCAAATTGTTTAATTAAGTTGTTGTTGTATCATCTCTGTTATTTCAAATCATTATGAGCTCAAACTGAGTAAAACTTTATATGTAAATTTGTTTATTTGATTGTTTTGAATGATAACAAAAAAACTACATATTATTAAGTTCAAAGAACTTTTCTTAGTTCATAGATCTTATTTCCATTCATTCTATTTTATTATAATGAAAATTTAAATTTTAAAACATATATTATTAAATGTTTTACATTACTCCAATTTTATTAAAATAACATTTTGTGTTTCACATCGAAATTGCACCCACCAATTTTTTTATCGAAATCAAAATTTGATTTAAAATTTAATATTTTACCATGACGATTTACATTTTCATAAAGTTTTCATAAAGTTATTTCATAAATTTGACTTTTAAAATTGAAAATCTGGATATACATATGCGATAAACTAATTTAAAAATTTTATTTTACTTAATTCGTTTTTAAAATTATTTTAGAGTATTACTTAAGTATTTAAGCTGTTGAACTTATAAAAAAAAAAGTATGAAGTATGACTCAACATGAAATTGATAAGACTTGTTTGTTTACTTGATATTATAAATTCTAAATTTAAAATTTTTTTTAGTCTTAACTAAATCATAACGATTTCAAGAGAGAGTATCAAAATGTTATTAATCAATCGATATAAATGAAAATTTTTATTTTTTCAATTTTTTTTTGTATTTTTAAAAATTTGATAGAGTTTTTAAAAAAAAAAAAAAAAGTTTTATAATAGAAACTGACTATTTCATCTGATTCTAAAATTGTTGTTATTATGTCTTCACTGCTTCGAAAAAAAAAAAAAAATTTGTTTTCCTTTTCAGTAAACATTAATTAATGTGCATATTCATGTTTATTTTACATAAAAAAAGCAACTTGATATACATCCCATTACAATATTTTTTTTTTTTGTAATTTACAAGTTTTACTCGCTTAGATACAACAACGACTAAACAACATTAATTGAAAATAATAATAATAATAATAAAATAATCAGGTTTATGTGTCATCATTAAAATGACCTTTGGTATTGATTTAAAAAAAAAAAAAAAAGGAAAAACATAAATTTATTAATTTGTATGATTTAAGAATATAAAATAAGGAAATTAGATAGGTTTTGAAATGGGAAAAAAAAAAAAAAAACTAGTTTTGCATAATTTATGTCATTCATTAAGTTTTATTTTATTAGAAAAAAAAAAAAAAAAAAAAAAAAAGAATCTTTTTGTTACATCAGATTATTTCCTTTTTTTTTATCAACACAATTTTTACTATTACCGAATTAAAGAAAAAAGAAAACAAACGAATAAAACACTTTCAATTATTTAATTTTTATTGAAGTAATATGAGAATTGAAGAAGAAGAAGAAGAAGAAGAATCTAGAAATGATTCAAGTTATTATTAGAATCAAAATAAAAACCGTTTTTAACCGTGGCCATCATCAGTTTTTTTCAATGTAAATATATTTGAAAAAAAAAAAAAAAAATTTATTAAACAAAATGAATTTCACTTCTGTCAAGATAATTTATAAAACTTGAAACAAATTCAAAACCTGATACAATATTATTAAGCCTGAGATGATAATAAATGTAAATTTCAGGTATCATTATGAAAATGAGGAAATTATTATTATTATTTTTTTTTTTCTGTTAAATGTTAATTCTATTACTTCATAATGATGTAAAATTATCTAATGGATTTCTATTTTTTTGTTTCTACGCCATATTTATTTATAATAATAATTTGCTTTAGGTAAAATAACAAAAATAAACACGACCTATCGCAAAAAAAAGGATGAATTTTTATGTTTATCAAACATTATTTACTAATTCAAGGTAATACACACACACACACACACATGCACAATTAAATAAATATGTGTGTGTGTGTGTGTGTGTTTTCAATTTGAAATTTCCTCATTTATGAGGATTCCTATGCCTGTTTTTACCACAAGGTCTTTATGACGTAAACAAAAAAAAAAAAAGAAAAAAGAAAAACAAAAAATAAAAACAAAACAAAATCAAATTGATTCTTCGCCAATTCTCTTCTAGTTAGTTTTTTTTTTTTTTTTAATATAAATTTTTTAAAAAAAAACATGTTGTGAAAATGTTTAAATGACATTATTTATTACGTTAGAGTCTCAAAATAATAATAATAATAATAATAATATTTCTCACCTATTTATAATCAATTAAAAATAAAATGGTTTGAATTATCATTCAAATTATTTGTATTGCTTATGAGCATACAAATGACTTATTATTAAATACAAATTTTATTTTTTTTTTGCTTACAGGAGATTTAGTATTTGCTCAAGGAGCTGCCGCTACACCTCAACACCTTTTACAGGTAATGACTGATTATGGAAAAGCAGAAAAATTAAAAAATATAACAGTTTGTCATATGCACACGGAAGGACCGGCTCCATACGCTTTGCCTGAAAATGCTGGTCAGTACAAAAAATTTGATTTTCCTAAAATTGAAAACGCAATCATGATTTTCCTTAATATCTACTTATTAATTTTAAAATTTCGGTTTTTTTTTTTTAAATAGATGTTTTCAGATCTTGTTCATTTTTCATGGGCGCGAACGTGAGAAAAGGTGTCGCAGAAGGAACTTCCGATTGCATACCCATTTTCTTATCTGAAATTCCTAAACTATTTCATAGAGGAATATACAAACCGGATATAGCGCTTATTCACGTACGCCATTTTTTTTTTTTTTTTTTTTCCATTAACCGTTTTGATTAAGTTTGACTTTTTTTTTTTTTTTTCAAATTAATGATTTTGTTTGTTTTTTGGGGGGTTTAGGTGAGTCCCCCTGATGAACATGGTTATTGTTCATTGGGAACATCGGTCGATTGTGTAAAATCAGCTTTGGTGTATAGTAAAACAGTTATAGCTCAGGTTAATCCTCAAATGCCGAGAACTTTTGGTGACAGCATGATTCATTCGTCGCACATTGATTACATGGTGAATGTTGACACTCCTTTGCCCGTTCATGGCGGTAAACCGCCGACAGAAGTCGAGTCTAAAATTGGTAAACTCATCGCCGAAAACCTTGTTGAAAACGGAGCCACACTTCAAATGGGTCGGTATCAATCTCATATTCTCTCCACAGTCTGTCATTGATATTTTTTAAACAAAACTAAATGTAATTATTTATTTTTATAAAGGTATTGGTAATATTCCCGACGCGGTTCTTCTCAGTTTGACAAATCACAAAGACCTTGGAATTCATACGGAAATGTTTAGCGCTGGAGTCATTGATCTTATGGAAAAAGGATGTATAACAAATAATATGAAACCCATTCACAGGGGTAAAATAGTTTCAAGTTTTCTAATCGGTCCAAAGAAATTGTATGATTTTGTACATAATAACCCCATTGTTGGTATGTATTTTTTTTTTTACAAGTATAATTAATTTATTATAAATTAAATTTTTATTGTTTACAGTGAAATTCGACCCCCAGCAAACATATATGTGTATATATATATTTCGAAGTCTTGTAATTTGAGTAGGTAAAGGGTCATTTAAAATTGCCCTCTAGTTTGTTGCGTCACATTTTTAGTTTATCAATGGAGCTTCAAAAAATATTGAATAATTTTAAATAATTTATTAATATTTTGATTATATGACGACACTGTCAAAAGTAGTGACACCTTTATAAAAATGAGTATCTTATTAACTCGGTAAGGTTTGGGAATATTTTTGAACTCGCCATTTTACATGCAAAAGTACTTCAAAACCAAGAGAAAGGAAAAAAAACAAAAAGAAAAAACAATAGTGTGAGAAGTTAAAAGAAACATTTTAGATGTTTTTATTCAAGTTTAAGTAAGAAGTTTTTGATCTATTGAAATGTTTTTTTTTTTAAGACTACCGTAGTTTTTTGAATGAAGCTTCATCGTAACCTTGATATCTTGTGCGATAAGTCGAGCTTGAGCTCGGCATGGGCTGACGTCCGCATGTCCAGTTTGTATTGAATTATCGGTAGGAAATGCTGTTTTCCGTTGGATATTGTTTAAAGCTTCGTATAAATTTACCGGTTTTCCGGAATTTTTTGCACACGTCTAATCCTCGTCAAAACGAATGGCATCTTCGTCCTCTACCTTTGAATCTCAAATCTCCTGTTCCGAGTGATATAGAAATCTCTAGAGCACAAACTCCGAAAGATATTAATATCCTTGCACAGGAAATCGGATTGACGGACGACGAATATTCATTGTACGGCAAAACAAAAGCCAAAATCAATTTGAACGTGGTCAAAAGATTAAAGGACACGCCTAATGGAAAATACGTTCTCGTCGTCGGTATAACTCCCACTCCTTTGGGAGAGGGTAAAAGTACGACAACATTGGGATTGGTTCAAGCATTATCTGCTCATCGTGATAAAAATTCATTTGCATGCATACGACAGCCTTCTCAAGGGCCGACATTTGGCATCAAAGGAGGAGCAGCAGGAGGTGGCTATTCTCAGGTAATAAAATACATTCTGCAGAGCAGCTCATGAACGAAATTTTATATTTTGTAGTGAGTAATTTTCATATTTTTAAGGTTATTCCAATGGAAGACTTTAATTTGCATTTAACTGGTGACATACATGCTGTGACTGCCGCCAACAACCTTCTTGCCGCCCAAATCGATGCTCGAATCCTTCACGAAACTTCTCAAAGTGATAAATCACTTTACGACCGTCTCGTCCCAACCGTAAGAGGGAAAAGACAATTTTCTAAAATTCAATTAAAAAGGCTTCAAAAATTGGGAATTTCAAAGACTGATCCCGATTCTCTCACGCCGGAAGAAGCCGGAAGATTTTCCAGATTGGATATAGATCCGAAAACTGTAACGTGGAGAAGAGTCGTGGATATAAATGATCGTTTTTTGAGAAAAATAACCGTTGGACAATCGCCCACGGAAAAAGGATTACATCGCGAAACGGCATTTGATATATCCGTGGCATCCGAAGTCATGGCCATATTGGCTTTGTCTACGAATTTAGCGGACATGAAAGAAAGATTGGGAAAAATTGTTGTCGGATTTAGTAGGAAAGGGGAAGCGGTAACTGCAGAAGATTTGGGAATGACGGGAGCTATGGCTATTTTATTAAAGGACGCTATTCAACCTACTCTCATGCAAAGTTTGGAAGGCTCTCCTGTGCTCGTTCACGCCGGCCCATTCGCCAATATTGCCCACGGATGTTCTTCTATAGTGGCCGATGCAGTGGCTCTCAAGTTGGTCGGAAAAGATGGGTACGTCGTTACGGAAGCAGGTTTTGGATCGGACATAGGCATGGAAAAGTTTTTAAACATCAAGTGCAGAATTTCTAACTTTTTGCCGAATGTCGTTGTCTTGGTTGCAACAATCAGAGCTTTGAAAATGCACGGAGGAGGTCCAAAAGTCACTCCCGGGAGTCCACTGGCGAAAGAATACGTCGAAGAAAATTTAACCTTGTTGGAAAAAGGTTTACCCAACTTAGTGAAACACATTGAAAATGCAAAAAGGTTTAACTTACCAGTCATCGTAGCCATAAATTCATTTGTCACGGATTCCGATCGCGAGTGCACTCTTGTGAAAAATATCAGTTTACAAAACGGAGCTTTCAGAGCTGTTACGTGCACTCATTGGGAACACGGTGGACAAGGTGCCGAAGAACTGGCCGATGCGGTCATTGAAGCCTGTCAAGAACGTAACGAATTTCAATTTTTGTACGATTTGTCTCTTCC
This sequence comes from Pediculus humanus corporis, assembly GCF_000006295.1. NCBI lineage: Eukaryota > Metazoa > Arthropoda > Insecta > Psocodea > Pediculidae > Pediculus > Pediculus humanus. Next base: position 55,029 of record NW_002987802.1, read on the forward strand.
GATAGAGGAAAAAGTTAAGAAAATCGCCAAGGAAATCTACGGTGCAGGAAGTGTCGAATTCGTTCCAAAGGTCAAGGTTTTAATGTCGGATTACGAAAAATACGGATACGACAAACTTCCGGTTTGCATGGCTAAAACTGCTTTGAGTCTGAGCGGAGATCCCAAATTAAAAGGAGTACCTAAAGATTTCACGTTGACGATTAACGACATGTTCGTATCTGCCGGCGCGGGTTTCGTCGTGCCCATGGTCGGAGAAATAACTAAAATGCCGGGTCTATCCACGAGACCAAGTGTCTACGATATGGATTTAGATACCGAAACGGAAGAAATTCAAGGCTTGTTTTAAATCCCCCGACAAACAATTTGTATATTTTTAGTTGTGCTTTTTTGGTGTCGACATATTAATTCTTTTATCTCGTTTCAAACAGTATCCGAACTTTTTTTTTTTTTTTTAAAAAAAACTCTGGACGACTAATAAATGTTTTTTGTTTTAAATTATTGTTTAAAAAAAAAAAAAAATATTTTAAACTGTTTCCAGAAATGTTGGAAGTTGATTACACCAATTCAACGTTTATTATATCACAAATGCCTAAAATGACTGCTATAAATTCTTGCATTGAAGTTGACCTCACGGGTCAAGTGGTTTCAGATTCAATCGGTACTAGAATGTATTCGGGTTTCGGAGGACAGGTTGATTTCATAAGGGGTGCTTCCGAAGCTCGTGACGGATTGGGAAAACCGATATTAGCATTTCCTTCAAGTGCCAAAGGCATTTCTAAAATTGCTCCTTTCATAAAAGAAGGTGAGTAGTTGAATCTTTTTGTTGTTGTTATCAATAATAATGATAATAAATAAATAATTTATTGGGTATCAGGTGCGGGAGTCGTTACAACCAGAGCTCACGTTGGTTACCTAGTTACCGAATATGGAATCGCTGACCTCTTTGGTAAAACATTGAGACAAAGAGCCTACGCTCTTATACAAATCGCACATCCGGATCATAGAGAAAATTTAGAAAAAGCAGCATTTAAAAGATTAAAAACTATGCCCGTCAAATGATTTGTTTTTTTTTTCTTTTTTTTTTTTTGCGCGTTTAGATTAAGATTTTCTTTTTTTTTTTTTAAAATAGGAGAATTCGTTTATAAGAAGAAGAAAAAAAAAAAAAACTTTTCGAATAATACGTACGTTAAACGAAAATAAAATAAATAAATTTTTACCGAAAATGTGTTGTTACGTCATTCATTCATTCGTTTTTTTTTTTTTTTTATTCTAAATAATTTTTTTTTTTTTTTTAACGGAAAAAGTGAAAATAATAACGTATTATTATTATTATTATTTTAAACAAGTGAACGTTTTTATTATTATTATTATTAAAGGAAAAGGAAAAAATTTTTTTTTATGTAATTTGGTGGTGTAAATGATTTATTCGTTTTGACGGTTATTTTTTTTTTCTTTTATGATTTCTTTAAAGTGTTTATAAAAGCAAAATAAAAAAATTTGAAATGAAATTAACGTGCATTTTTACACGCTTAAAATGATGCCGTTTTTTCTTTTTTTTTTTTTTTGATATAATATTTGATAAATTGTATTTTTACCAAAAATAAATACTTATTATATTATTAATGTTTATGTATAGGTATATTTATATGTACATACATAGTTTTTTTTTTTTTTTAATGCCTATAAATAATACAAGTCTTCCGTTACAAAAAAAAACCGTTTTTAATGACGTAACAAAGTTATATTGATTGCTTCGACTCGATGAAAATAATTTTATTAAATTATAATTTTTTATTTCCTCTACTTCTAGATCTGCTACTGTTTAACACGGGACGAGGTTTATACAAATCCAAACTATCATATTTTTGACAATAATTTCGTTTGCATTGTTTTTTAGGCGCGACCACAACAACTTCGTTCTGTTCTTGTTGTTGTTGTTGTGGTTGTTTTATTAACCTTTTACTCGTCGTTTCTTTAATTAATTTTTCAACAAATCCTAAAATATAAATAAATAAAAAATTTTATTTATTTTCTATAAAACTGTAAAAAAAAAAAAAATTTGTTTGTTTTTACCATCTTTTAGTGACACGCAATCGTCGCTTTCCGGACTCAATGGCAGTGAACATTTTTGTTGATTGTAAGCGTTATTTTTATCATTTTCCCCTTTGCTATTTTGATAATGATGATTTTTCGAATTTAAATCCGTCATTTCCAATCCTCGAGATTCTTCTTTCCCATGTTTCTGTAAAAAGAAAATTTTTAATTTGAAATAAACGTACGAATAACTTTACACACGTGGGTGCGCGCGCAAACGTTTGTTTACCTGAATTTCTAAAATATTAATGTCTTCTGACCCGACCAATAGCGCTTCGACGAGTTTATCGTCTACTTCCGATTTCCGGTTATTGACACTTTTACTAACGTCTTTTTCACTTCTTAAATATTCTTCTGATTTAACATCATCGTAATCGTTCGTCGCGGTCGCGTTTTTCACCGAAACTTCATCATTATCGTTTTGTTTTCCGCTGAAATTAAATTTGTTCGAATTGTTTTTTGTTTTTTCCGTTAGTCTCGAAGTTATTTCGGAAATGTTCGAATTTGAAAACGTGGCGTCCGTTTCGCGATACGTTTCCGACTCGAAAATTCGCGTTTTGTTATTCAATTGATAATTTCCGTAAGTCAAATGATGATTTGAATTTCTATTTTTCTCTTTTATTCCCTCGTGCAATGGTTTCTTTTTTTGCCTTTTCCTAGGTTTACCCTGTCTCAAAGCTTTTCTCTTGTACCTGTTTAATAATTTCAAATGAAGTGCTTTTTTTTCTTTGGCTAAATTCTCTTTGTTTTTCTCACGTTGAAAATCAAAATCGCTTGAATTCACTTTAACCCTGTTTATGTTTTCTTTTACCGAATCGTCCGATTCGTTTTTTTCCACTACACACCGACGCCATTTTTTTTTCTTATCTTTATTATGATATTTTTCATAATGTTTTGAATTTGTCCATTTGTAAAATTCAGACGTGAGAGGATCGAAAATTATGCTGTTTTTGAAATTTCCAAGGCCCTTAAACATATTCGTTATTATTTTCGCGTTTTCTTCTTCGAAATTAAAATCACTTTCGGGATCTGAACCGTCGTCTGATATGAGAGTCAAATCATTTTCAGCTTCATCGACGAAATCTTTAAATTCTTCCTCGCAATCCAATTTACATTTTTCCCATTCTTCGAAATATTTAAATCCAGTCGAATTGAATTTAACGTAAAAATCATCGATCAATTTTGGAAATTTGACCTTTGTCAAAGCTCTTTCCTGAACGAGTTTTTTTATGTCTAAAATTTTATCTACAACAGACTCATTCGATGTTTCCTTATTAACAATTTCAACGTTTTCTTCGCATTTGTTAGTTTTTTCCACGGTAAACTCTTCCGAGCAAATCCAGTTTTCGTTGACTAATAAAATTTGTTCTCCATCCGAAGGAATCCAATCTTCGTTCATTTCTAAAACCACTTCTTCCGCTTCTCCGTGCATTACTTCCACGTCTTTATCGAATTCCGATTCGTTATTTTGCGATTTTTCCCTTTTGATTTCTTCTCCGTCTTGTTCTCTTTCTTTATTTTTATTTTCCATTTTGTTTCTGCTTCCGCCTGATTTATCTCTTTCGTGACTGTCTCGATCCGTTGACCTTCTCCCATCTTTTTTGTTACGCTCTTTGCCGTGATCATCCGTATTTTTATTTTTTTTCTTTTCCTCGCTTTTTTTCTTTTTACTATGCGAATCATCTTTAAAATCCAAATCCCTATGACGGCTTTGATGGGAACGTTTGTGATATTTGGAACTTTTGTCTTTGGACGATGAAAAAGTTGTCGACGAATAATTTTTTTTCGAACTATAAAATTTATCTCGACTTTTATCCGATTTCGAATCTCTATCCTCTCGACTCTTTCTTTCACGGTCATTATCTTTTTCCTTAACTTTATCCTTTTCTCTTTCTCTATCTCTATCTCTATCCCTGTCTCGTTCCCTATCTCTTTCTTTATCTCTATCTCTATCTCTGTCTCTATCTCTATCCTTATCCCTGTCTCTGTCTCTATCTCTTTCTCTATCTTTATCCTTGTCCCGATCTCTGTCCCTGTCCCTATCCCTATCCCTATCCCTGTCTCTATCTTTATCTCTGTCTCTATCCTTATCCTTGTCTTTGTCTTTATCTTTATCTTTGTCTTTATCCTTTTCTTTTTCTTTATCTTTTTGTCTGTCGACTTTTATTTCCCTCTCTTTCACATTTTTATACCGTTCATCGTCTTTTCGTCGTTTATCCACATCTTCTTTGTGATGTTTTTCATCTTTTGAAAATTTCTTGTCTTCTTTTTTAATGTTCTTTTCTTTTTTATCGAAAAAATCATTCTTTTCGTAACTTTTATAACCGTTAGACTCATCGGAAGAATTTGCATTTTTTCTTTCACTAATTATTCCTTCATTTTTATTAGACATCCTAGCAGATTCTAAATCTTCTGGTTTTATTTTAGGAATACGTCCTATGAAATTTAACATTTTTGAATTTTCTGCATCATCCTCATATGGCTTATCAGTTTCTGATAGTTCAGGGGTCAATCGACCTTGACTTATTGGACTCATTTGATTCATAATCGAATCATCACTTTCTCTGCTCTCACTCATCGATTTCTCATTGATTTCTAATCGCAAAGAATTATCTGAGTCTAAAGAATTTGAAGGTTCCATTTCGTTTATGCGCAGCTTTTCTACTCCTAATTGACTACAAGACTCTTGACTTTCATCAGATACAATATCCATTTTTCCAAAATCTTTTTGATTTTCCAAAGATACCTCCTCTGTTTTTATTTGAACAAATCGATCAAGGGTTAAATTATTTTTAATTTTACTGGAAAACTCTTCTTTCCACATATCAATTTTATCAAATCCTGAAAATTTAAATGATTATAATAATATTAATTTGTTTCTTGTTCGTCTAACTTACTTACACAAACACCATTCTATGATGTTTATAAAAAACCAAAATTCTTACCCATTTTTTCTGCATTTTCTAATTTTTGTTGAGCAGAAAATTTTAAATCAGTCATATTTTCTTTTTCATTAAAATCACTTTTAGAATTTTCTTCTAAAAAAATTAAAAAATTAAATTTTTCCAATTAAATTTTATTAAATAATCAAAAAGTTTTATACCACCATTCAATAAAAAGAAAAACGACAATTTTTTTTTTTTTTTTACCTTTTATTTTAATTTCAAAATCATCATTCAAATTGTAATTTTCACTTCCAGGTGGTTTAAGATTTTCAATTTCACTGTTGGATGATGACACTAGAAAAATAAATTATGATATGGACATTCAAAATTTTCATTAACAATAGAAAACGATAAATCAATATGTAAGTACAATTGTTTATATATATTTGAAAGACGAACCAACTACCTTTTAAAATAAAAAAACTAATGCATGTTCTTATTAACAAAATGAAATAAAACAAATAAATAAATAAAATAAAAGATAAGTTTCAGATAAACATAATTAAATGATAATTAACAATATAAAATAAACAATATAATTTGTAAAATTTAATTTTTTTAATGAAACCCGTTGTTAAAATCAAGTTTGTCAAATTTAAATGTCAATTTGATAAATTATATAAATAGTACCTTTTTTTTGAAAATGATCAGTTGGTTTAGGAATGCTCAAATAATTATACACAACTTCTTCGACTTCAGGTAAAAATACTGTGCCCAAAACATTCGGATTAACCACTTGATCTACTATTCTATTGATGCCAGCATCAAAGAAATTTGAACTGCCACAAGAAATCATAAAAATTTATTTATGTTTTTATAATAATAATAATAATAATAATAATAATAATATGAAATTTATTACTACTTACTCTAGAATATGTTTTCTTAAGGAATCCCTTAATTGGTTTTTGTTCAAATCTGGTTTCCATACTTGTTTACTTAAAAACTGTGTTACTGTACCTTCAACTCTTTGTTGTAAATTTTGATAAGCAGGCTGTAAATTTAAATACAACGTGATTAATACAAAATATTAATTTTTTTAAATAAATGTTAACAATTTAAATAAATAAAATATTATTATTGTACATAAATAAATAAAAAAGCTCTAAAACCTTTGTATCCGCATCAGACATGCATTCTTTTCTTAATTTATCGAATTTTCCTTGCGAAAGGAATTCGTTAACGATTTTATCAATTAATAAAGGATCTCCGTGAGGATACGAATATACATTAACATCCATGTTAAAATATTTAATAATTAAGAAAATAAACACATTTAACACTTATCAGCTATTCAACTACAATTTAAGACTCCATCTTGTTTTCGTGAACTTGCTAAAAAAAATAAGCAAAAATTCGAAACGAAAATCATTATAACTATATTACGGGTTTAGTTTTAATAAAAGAAAAATTTTGTTAAATTTTGTTAAATTTTGTAAAATTTTGTAAAATAAAAACAAATATTTAATCGTGAAGTAACAATTTATTACAATTTTCATAAATAAAAAAAAAAAAAAAAATTGATAAATTGAATTATGATAAATTTATTTTTTAGGTCGATAGTTAATTTTAGCAAACCGCTTCAATAATAAAATTTTAAGTTTTCATTTACATAGAACATTAGTTGTATTTATATTTCATTAAAATATCATCATTCATACCTTTAATGAAAAATGTCAGGTACCAAAGGTAAATTTCGTTTTAATTTTAAATAACTTTATGTTGACATTTTTTTTTTTAAGAGACATTGCAATGTATTGCTTAATTATTTTATTAATTTAATGAAAAATTAAAATTTATTGAGTAGATTGATTGAAAATACTCTTTTTTTATTTTTAAAGACGAATCTGATGTTGAAGCAAGTAATAATTTATCTAATGAAAAAATAATTGATGATGTTGTCGAGTCATGTAAAAAATTAAATGTTGAAAACCAAAGTGATAATTGTGATTCTAAAGAGGCAAATGAACATGATGATGTCGATGAAGATGCCATCGATGAAATTCGTCTTAAGGAGTTAGATAATGCAAGCAGTCGAGAAGAGTTACAGGTAATCAAAAGAATATTGATAATGATTCATAGTATTGAAAAACAATAATTTTTGTATTAACACAAATGATTAACTTTTTAATTTTTTTTGTTACAGGAAAGAAAAGAATTAGGAATTAAAATTAAAGAAGAAGGAAACACTTTATTTAAAAATGGAGAATATGAATCTGCGATAAAAAAATATTCTCAAGCTTTAAATACATGTCCTTTAGAATTTGTCGAAGAAAGAGCAGTTTTATATGCTAACAGAGCAGCAGCAAAGTTAAAAAATGTAATTGCAATGAAATTTTTTCTGCATAATTAACTGGGCATTTGATTAATGTTTTTATTTTAATAATTTCAGGGTTTAAATAAAGAAGCTATTGATGATTGTTCAAAAGCTTTGGAATTAAATCCTAATTATGTGAAAGCCTACATAAGGAGAGCTAAACTATATGAAGAATGTGATAAGTTGGATGAAGCTTTAGAAGATTATAAAAAAATTTTAGAGTTTGACCCTGGATATAGTGAAGCAATCGCAGCGACAATGGTAAAATAATTTATTTCAATAATCAATTGTAACCACTTTACTCAAAACTTTAAATTTAATAATAATTGAATTATGATATTCACAGAGGTTGCCAGAAGAAATAAATAAAAGAAATGAAAAACTTAAAACTGAAATGTTAAGTTCATTAAAAGAATTAGGAAATAAACTGTTGAAACCATTTGGACTTTCCACTGATAATTTTCAACTTCAGCAAGATCCCAATAGCGGTGGATATTCTATTAATTTTACACAAAATAAAAAATGACCAAATAATTATAAATTAAAATTTTCAAGTTAAGATTTCTTAAAACCACATAACATAAAAAGTTATTAATAATAAAGTGCTTCAAAATACTGTAATGGTATTAGTGTTAAAAAAAAAAAATAAAACTGGCTTCTGTAAGTTAATTATAAATGATAATAATAATTTTCTAAATAATAAATTTTTCAATATTATTGTTTATTATTATGACACCTATTCGACATTAAAAAAAAAATTATTATTAAATGGTAGCGATTAAAAGAAACTTTGGAATATAATCTATTCCTTATAATTTGACTAAAAGAGCATTATAGTTTCAATATGTATTTAATTCAGTATGTTCTGTAATAGCACCATAATATTATGCCCAATTAGGAAATTTACGAATAAACTCATTTTCTTAAAAGTTGGAAAAAAATCAAACAAATAATAATCCCCATTTTAAAATGTTTGGAAAAAGTCAAAATCATTTTTTTCAAGGATAATAAAAGCAATAAAATTACAAAAAAATGTGAAAAATTAAATTTTATTAAAAATAAATGAGTATAAAAATGTAAAAAATTATTTGTTAAATTATGTTTTACAAAAAGAATCTGTAAATTCAAGTATTCACTTATAGTAATTATTTTTTTTTTTTTTTTTACAGAAGCTACTAACTTAAGTAAGAAAAAAAAATTTTTTTTTGATTTTTAAATAATCATTTATTTATAGGTTTCAAACTTTGATTCAAAATTTGTTATTTCAACTGGAATATTATCAATTTCATTATAATCACACCAATCCTTACTGGAAAGGTCAACATCATCGAATATTTTTTTCCCGCTTTGAACAGCCCAACCATCTCTAGGTTCAAAATCAGTCAATTCCAATCCTCTACAATCAAATCCGATAATTGTTTTAAACTGTTCTTCATCTGAATCCAAATAAACTGTTTCTAAATTTTTTTTATCAGGTACTTTTTTAGTATTAGACATTAAACTGCTCAAAGGAATAATTAGTAATGAATTTTGTCGATTGCAACATTTGCATTTATAAACAAAATTTGCCGATGCTCTTATTAATTCTGTTTCTTCTTTTTGTGACACAACATGCCAATTAGGATTTTCTTCTCCGCAGCCGGTACATTTTACCTAAAAAATAATAATTCAAAATTAATCATAATATATAAATTTTGTACACGTTTTTTCAAAAATACTATTTCTAACTAGTAAATATAAATTAAAAACCGTTTCGTTTGGCTTTTCCCCAAAAAATTTTCAAAATTTTTTGATATTTTAACTCTAATTTATTTCATGTGAATTATTATTATTACCTTTAAAGCCCAACCGAATTGATCAAGATCCATTGGATATAACTTATCAACATTTTTAAGGTTGGCTTTAATTTTTAATCCAACTTTACCCATTTGTGAATGAGTGAATTTTTTAATTTAAAAATTAAAAGTAAACGCTATCCGACAGTAAAACTGTTAAAGTAAGAAACCCTAAAAATTTTTATACTATGACTTATGGTTAAAACTTTACAAGTCGGCTGTGAAACAGGGGGAGGTTCGAAAATGGCGATGGGTAAAGGTTTTCGCGTTTTCGAAAAGTTAAACCCTCCGAACCCCTATAGTATTTTATTAGAACAAAGAAATAAAGATGAGACGTTATTATTTGAATCTCAAGCCATTGCAGTATTATCTTCTCAAGAAACCGATTCCATGAAACGTCAATATACAAAACTACTAGATGCTTATGGATGTCTTGGTGTCTTACAATTAAACGCAGGTGAAAATACTGTGCTTTATTTAGTTTTAGTCACTGGATGCGTATCAATTGGAAAATTGTGTGATTCTGAAATATTTCGAATCACTCAAACTACTTTTATATCTTTACGTAATCAACCTCAGGATGAAGAGAGAATTTCAGAAGTGAGAAGACTTTTGAATTCTGGAACTTTTTATTTCTCTTGGTCATCAACTGGAGAACCTCTAGATTTAACATTATGTGCCCAGAAAATGAAAACCACTTCAATTACAGATAATAGGTTTTTTTGGAATAGAATGTTACACATTCATTTACTACGTTTTAGTGTTAATTGTTCTCATTGGGTATTAAAAGCATTGTGTGGAAGTGTGGAAATTAGAACTGTTTATGTTGGACACAGGCAAGCCAAAGCATGTATTATTTCTAGGCTTAGTTGCGAGAGAGCCGGAACAAGGTTTAACGTTAGAGGTAGTAACGACGATGGTCATGTTGCTAATTTTGTTGAAACTGAGCAGTTGATTGTTTTAGACAATGAAATCACTTCTTTTATTCAAACAAGAGGATCAGTACCATTATATTGGGAACAGCCTGGTATTCAAGTTGGGTCACATAAAGTAAAAATGTCTAGGGGTTTCGATGCAAGCCACTCAGTTTTTGAAAGGCACATGAAAATGATAAAAGATCGCTATGGACATCAGGTTATTATTAACTTACTCGGTTCTTCTATGATTGGCAGTAAGGAAGGAGAAGCACTTCTTAGTAGTTTGTTTCAATCTCATCATAAAGCATCTTTACAAAATGCAGATGTTCCTCACATTTTATTCGATTATCATCTGGAATGTAGAGGTGGAAACACAAAAAATTTGATTAAATTAAAACACAAAGTTGAAAAATACTTGAAAGCATTTTCATTATATTATGCCAAAGGATCTGATATGATAACAGAGCAAAAAGGTACTATTAGAACTAATTGTTTAGATTGTTTGGATAGAACCAATTGCGTTCAGACATTTTTAGGACTTGAAATTCTTGGTAAGCAGTTACACTTATTAAGAATTATGGAAAAACAACAGATGGTCACTCGTTTCGAGGAAGTTTTTAGACAATTGTGGATAAACAATGGCAATGAAATCAGTAAAATTTATGCTGGAACAGGTGCTATTCAAGGTAGTTCAAAGTTAATGGATGGAGCTAGGTCTGCTGCAAGAACCATACAAAATAATTTATTGGATAACAGCAAACAAGAAGCTATAGACATATTATTATTAGGTAGTAATTTAAATAGTGAACTAGCTGATAGGGCAAGAATATTTCTTCCTCCTAACATGCAGCATGCTCCAACTAATGTACTGAGAGAAATGTGTAAACGACACAATGAATATGTTTATACCCAAACTGTTAGAGTAGCAGTAGGAACTTATAATGTGAACGGCGGAAAACATTTCAGATCTGTTGCCCATAAAGATATTTCTCTAACAGATTGGTTATTAGACGCTCCGAAACTATCAAAGTCTAAATCTTTAGTGGATTTGGCTCATACACAAGGAAACGAGGCTCCAGTTGATATATTTGCAATCGGGTTTGAAGAAATAGTAGATTTAAATGCTAGTAATATCATGGCTGCAAGTACTGAAAATGCAAAAGCATGGGCTGAAGAATTGGAAAAAGCTTTATCAAGAGATGAAAAGTACGTTTTGATAACGTACATGCAATTAGTTGGAGTGTGTCTGTACTTGTTTATTCGAGAAATTCATGCACCTTACATTCGTGACGTTGCCTTGGACTCGGTAAAAACGGGATTGGGAGGAGCCACTGGAAATAAAGGCGCATGCACAATTCGATGTCTTTTTTACAACACATCCATGTGCTTTGTGTGTGCACATTTTGCAGCCGGTCAATCGCAGGTTTCTGAGAGAAACGCGGATTATGCCGAAATTACAAGAAAAATAACATTTCCCATGGGTAGAACCTTAAATTCTCACGATTATGTATTTTGGTGCGGAGACTTCAATTACAGGATAGATATGGACAAAGATGAAATAAAAGAGGCGCTTAAAAATAATGAATTGGATAAGGTTTTGCGAAACGATCAACTTAAAATGCAGCAAGAATCGGGAAATGTTTTCAAAAACTTCATCGAGGGAAATATTAATTTTTTTCCAACTTACAAGTACGATTTATTTTCTGACGACTACGACACCAGTGAAAAGCAAAGAGCTCCAGCTTGGACCGACAGAGTTTTATGGCGCCGCCGTAAACAAACTCCAGACTCGGATGCTTCACCTAATGATTGGAATCCAGGAAATTTAGTTTTTTACGGTAGAGCCGAGCTCAAGCAAAGCGATCATCGTCCAGTCATTGGAATTATCGATATCGAAGTTTACCGAATTAATGAAGAAGCCAGGAAAAATGTTTTTAAAGAAGTTATCGAATATTTGGGTCCCCCCGATTCTACGGTTGTTGTTCAAGTTTTAGAAGACGACGCTTATTTGGTATTCGACGATAATTTTATGATGTCATTATTACAAGAATTATCTCAGATAGGAGAGGTGATATTGGTTCGATTTGTTGAAGATACCATGTGGATTACATTTAGAGATGGACAGTGTGCATTGGCAGCTGCTAAAAAAGGCTCAACTCAACTTTGTGGCCACAACATAAAACTTTCTTTGAAAACTACCGACTGGGTTAGCGAAGCAGAGTCCGAATTGGCTTTATGCTCTAATAATACCACTCCACTTTGCGAATACGATTCATTAACTGTAAATATTTCTCCGAATAACATTCAACAACCGGATGGTACTTTCGAAAAACAAAATGACGAAACTTTGAACGCTTCTAATTCCACGTTAGATGAATCTAATGGAAAGAACAGTAATCCTCCTCAGAGACCTGCACCCCCATCGCGTCCTCCTCAACCCGTGTCACCTGCTCGCCCGGTGAAACCCAGAGCGGGTGTTATAAGCATGCCTGTGAGACCGGCTCCCCAAGTTCCACAACCCCCTAGCATTTCAACATTTTCTAACGATTTCCCACCGGAGGCCGCTTCTGCGGATTTCATAAACAACGAAAAAAAAGTAGATTACGAGACTTGTTCGGCCATCTACGAAGAAATTCCAGAAAATAATTATAAACCTTTTCCGGAAAGTCAACCTCCGCCGCCTCCTCAAAGCGGTGATAACACAAATAATTATCCTCCTCCTCTTCCGCAAAGGCCACGTCCCGTACCTGTTACATCTGAACGCGTACCTCCACCCATACCGGCAAGAGCTTCAGATCCTCCTCCCATTCCTGCACGAACTGGAATTCCTCCACCTTAATTAGTTTTTGCTTAATTGTGATATTATTATTATTATTATTGTTATTGTTATTGACGGTTACAAGCGTAAATACACGCACACATAGAGAAAATATTCCTTACTTAAGAATATTACACCATTCATGCTTATAGTTAATTAATTATTATTATTATTATGTCATAAATAGGCTCATTATTATTATTATTATTATTATTTCTGTCTGTTATTTAAGTTAGTTAAGTTAATGAGTAGGAATAATAATAATAGGAAATGTGATGTTAAACAAAAAAAATAGAAAAAATTCAGTGCAAATATTCCAAATGATGTGATAAATTTTTTTTATTTTTTTAATATTGTTTATATTTAATTTAATTTAATTATTTATATATATATATAATACAAGCAAGTCATACAACGATTTATTTATTTATTTTATTTTTATTTATTATTTTATTTAATTTTGCTTTTAAATTCCATCATTATTATTATTATTATTATTTAAATTTTATAGAATTATCTATCCAATGTCCATGGCATTAAAATCATTTTCCCATGTGAATTTCTATTAATTATATTTATTAATAATAATGATAATAGTGTTAGTAGTAATAAAAGAATAATAATAATAATAACTGATGTTATAATTGTTGCATAAATTTATTTAATATTATTTTTATTTATATTATAAAATCTTTACGAAAAAAATCAATGTTAATAAATATATATGTATGTGTAATTTCTAAAAAATCAATATGGCAGTCAATAATTATTAATAAAAAAAATAAAAAATAAAACTTTAATTACTTAATTTATTATTAATTTTTTTTATTACATAAATTTTATTATGTATTATTACTATTATCATTGTTAAATTGAATTTTATTATTTTTATCTATTTTGTCTTGTTATATGCATATTTATGTTTATGTAATTTAAAATTTATTATTATTATTATTATTATTATTGTAATGAAAATCAAATAATATTTAATTAAATGTTAAAAATAGATTTAAATTGAATTATCGTTATGATTTTTATGATTTGTCCTGTTCACTTTGTAATCATTATAATTAGTGTGAATTTATTTATTTATGTAAAAATGTGAATTATTAATACATAATTATTTAATAATTTTAAAGGATATGTTGTAAAAGTGAAAAAATATCAATAAGTTTATAAAAATTACTAAAATTTTAAATTAATTTTATTGGCAAACATTTTAAAATTACCTTGGAAACAGTTTTAAACAAGAATAAAATGGATGTTAATCCTCAATGACGATTACCTCATTGGTAAAAGTTAAAAATCAAGATTTTATTTAAGAAAAATTTTGAACAAAACTATTGTTAAAATGAGTACAAAAATTCAAAGCGGTAATTATAAAAAATATAACAAACCGAAAGGTTTGAATAAAGAAAAGAGTAAATACCTGAGAGAAAAATTTCAAGAATTGGCAGTTCAAGTCATGCAAAATAAGGGTAAGTTAAAATTTTTGTTAAATTATAATAAATATAAAATAAAATCAATCGTTTGTAATGAAATTAATGATTTGTTTTAGATGGTGATGGAAGGAATTCGGATGAAAATGAAAAAAAATTAGAAATTCCAGAACAAATAGAAAATACATTAAATTTATCAAGTACTAATATGATAAAAATTCCTGATTCACTATTAGATAAAGTCAATAATGTCGAGGTACCATTAAATTGTTTTGTTAATTAATCACATATTTTTAACAACAATATGAAAAAAATGTCATGTTTTGTAATGTGTCATAAAAACTATAAAATGTTTCTTTTGAAATGAATAATATTTAATTATATACATTTTAGTATTTGTATCTTGAAGGAAATAAACTTAATTCCTTGCCAGATGATTTTTTTGAAAAACTTTCATCAGTTAAATGGGTAGATTTAAGAAATAATTGTTTGACTTCACTTCCAACAATTGGATTAAAAAATCACAATAGTCTGGAAATTTTACTCCTTCAAGGAAATCAAATTAGATATCTACCACCTGAATTAGGTAATAATTAACTTTACTCCATATAAAACATAATAATTAAATTACTTAAAAAACAAAACAAATTTCAGGTACGGTACCTAATCTCAAAGGTTTACAAATAACAGGGAATCCTTTGACAAACGTACCTTCAAATGTTATCGCCAAAGGATTTTCTGAAATTTTAAATCATCTAAGAAAAATTCAAACATCTCTTGATGTTATAAATGGCGAAACAGAAAAAACAAACACATATCAAAGTAAGTAAATAATTTTTTTAAAATACATATTGACAAAGAAAACAATTTTAATTTTATTTATTTTTCAGATGAGGATGATGAAGAAAATGGTGAAGAACAAAATTATAATTTGACAAATACTTATCAGAATCAAATTTCTGATTGGAGTAAATTATCACAATGGCGACCATTTATAACGAAAAAATTTAAAAACGTTACAAACGACATAAGTAACAGTTGTAAAAGTGAAAAATCAAATCAAAATAAGGGAAAAGTATGTAAAAAAAAAAAATTGTGTTTTCTAATTGTATTTATATAAATTAATTAATTTAAATTTGTGTGATTGTAGATTTCAGTGACAGTACGCACTTGTCCAAAACCTGTGACAAAAATTAAACCTTTTAAATGTGATAGTTATAATAAAAAAAAACACAAAAACCTTAGGGTGTCTTCGAGTGGTATTAATGCCAAAAAAACTAGGCTTGGATATAAGAGAAAACCCATAACTTTAGCTGATATCGAAGAAAAATCTAAAAGGGAAGCTCAGTTGGAAGTTATGAGAGAAATTTTAGAAAATCAAGCTAGAAAAATTCAAAGAATGAAGTAATTATATTTAAATAAACATGGATTGTGTACATTCCTATAATATTTTACAATACCTGGAAAATGTTTCAGAGATAAAAATGCTTTACAGGCTTGGAGAGATCATGCCAGGTTTACAAAAGAACAGATAGCTTTATTAGATAACTATCAACAATATCCATCAAAAGGTTATGCTAAAAATATACCTTATGATATTGATCCAGAATTTTTAAATATGCTAAACAGAGCAGATTTGTATAGGAATTCAAATGGTAAAAAATCTACAAATATTCGAAGGCCAAAAGTTAAAATTTCAGCACGGTAAACAAATTTTACAAATGATGCTTGAAGTTAAAAAAAAATAAATACATGTGTACTAATTGTAATACATTTTTTTAGCGATCTTGAATTACAAATGAATGAAATAGTTAATATGCTTCAAAAGTTAAACACCGAAGATGACCAAATTTCCTCTCCAAGAACCAAACGAAGTCATACCTGTCATAAAATCTCCAAGGTTCATTTTTTTTTTTTTTTTTTCATTTACCAAATGATAGTTTATGGTAAGCTGTTCAGATAATAAAAAAATTTCTTTGTTTTTAGATTCAGGAAATACAAAAAACTCTTCAAAAACTTCAAAATTTAAACTCTTCGATGGCTGGGTTAAGAACATATGTAAAGGTTAAACTTTAAAAGAAAAAAAAAAAAATTAAATATATATTATATTTGTAAATTAATTCGCTTTTAAAATTAAATATTTGACGCTAATAATTTATAAAATTTAAATTATAAAGTTAATTTGAATTTTAATAAAAAAAATAATGTACAATTTTTTTTTTTTAAAAAAAAATAAGAAAAATTTAAATCTTTAAATAAAAGTAAAGTGTAAATTCATTTAAATTTTTTACCTCCAAAACAAAAAACGTGGCATTAGAAATTTTTTAAATTAAAAATAAAGTGATCGCTATAAAGGCCCAAGCCAAGAGTTTATAAACAAGTTTTAATGTTTAAATAAATTATGTTTAGTTAAATGCTTTGTTTGTTTTTTTTTTTTTTTATCAAGAATCTTTTTACACTAGTCATTATTAATAAGAAATTGGATAAATTTTTTATTAATAACTTTTTAAAGACACAATTGTACAAAGTATAAATGACTCAATAATTATTATCTAAAGTGATATTTCTGTAAGACTGTAAAATGGCGGAAACCAAATCGTCCAATGATAATTTAAGTGCAAGAAGCAATAATTTTATATGTGGAGTTGTAGAAGGTAATGTATATAAGTATATATATAAAAATTTATATACCATTTAAATTAGAATTTACTCATCAGAAAGTTAAAATTTTATATTTGTGGTTACAAAAAATATTCTTTGAAAGTTTAAGAAAAACCGTAATTAATAAGTGGAACAAATTTTGTATTTTTAAAATATAAATTTCTACCCCGAAAAATATTACAATTTTCATCTGTAATTTCATAGGATTCTACGGCAGACCGTGGACAACGGAACAGAGAAAAGATTTATTTCAGAAATTAAAAAAATGGGGAATGAATTCTTATTTATACGCCCCCAAAGATGATTATAAACATAGAGCTTATTGGAGAGAACTTTATACAGTAGAAGAAGCAGAACATTTAACAAGTTTAATTTTATCCGCTAAAGAACAAGGCATTGCATTTTACTATGCTATTTCTCCAGGACTTGATATTACTTATTCTAGGTATGTAATGAATGTAATCTCTTATTTAAGATTACTTACAAAAAAAGCGAAAGATAATTTGTTTAGAATTACGTTTAATAAGGTAGTAGATAAATTATTATAAACTGTATTTTACAAGTGTTTAAAATAATTCTTTAGTGCCAAGGAAGTAACTTACTTAAAAAGGAAATTGGAACAAGTATCTCAATTTGGTTGCACTGCCTTTGCCCTTCTATTTGATGATATTGAACCTGAAATGTCGGAAGCAGACAAAGAAGTATTTCAATCGTTTGCACATGCCCAGGTTAGATTAAATTACTATGTGGTTTAATACCCATTATAAAATTATTAATCAAATTTTTAATTTCAGGTTTCTGTTACAAATGAAATGTATCAACACCTGGGGCAACCTGTTTTCCTTTTATGTCCCACACAATATTGTGCTGCCAGAGCCTCACCGAATGTTGGAAATTCAGAATATTTAAATACACTTGGAGCAAAACTCCCACAAGAAATTGATATTATGTGGACTGGTCCTAAAGTAATATCTAGAACACTAACTATTGAATCTATAGAAGAAATAACTGAAGTTTTAAGGAGACCTCCAGTTATTTGGGATAATCTACATGCTAACGATTATGATCAAAAAAGAGTATTTTTAGGTAAATTATAAAAATTAATTTCTTATTTAAAAAAAAAAAGAAATAATAATAATAATCAATGTATTTTTTAGGTCCTTATTCTGGTAGATCGCCTGATTTAATACCAAAACTTAGAGGAGTTTTAACAAATCCCAATTGTGAATACGGAGCCAATTTTGTAGCCATCCACACATTAGCACAATGGAGTAGGTGCAATATAGATGCCATTAGAGATCCTTCTTTAAGTAAGTAAAATTCATTATGTGCTTTTTATTTTTTTTCAAATGATTTTCATTGAATTTTTTTACTCTATGATTAGATGATACCGTTTCTGCTGATATTAAATTAGAGACTGAAGGAGTTAATGAAGAAGGCCCTTGTGGTCTTTCTCCAAATATGTATCATCCTAGGAGAGCTCTTAAAAATGCAATTAACGAATGGTTACCTGAATTTAAAAAATTTAAACCTGCATGGGGTCCAATAGCGAAACCACAACAAGTATGAATATTGGAAAGTTTTTTTTTTTTAAAGAATTTTATTTATTTGTATAAACATATAATTTAAAAAATTTAAATTTTGTTGTAAAGGTGATAGCTGCACCAGTTCCTATTCCAATCATTCCATCCGTAAACACTTGTATGTCTCTGACTTCAACAACCATGACTACAAATTCTGTGGCAGTACCTGTTTGTAGTGCGAATCAACTCCAAGCTCTAGCAGAAGTTTGTAGCACAGTTCAATCGAACGAATCATTAGTTCAACCCACCTCGGTATCAGTAATGAATTCATTAGCATCCGAAACCAAAGTCTTACCTTTAACTACTAATAAAAATTGTAAAAATACAAATCAAGAGCCAATGGATTGCAATCCCACATCTGGAATCAGTCCCGATAGTCCGGTTCAGGGTAGTTCACTGGTCTCTGATGTAGCAATGGCCGAAACTGTAAGTTTTCAACGACTTTAACGTTTAAATTTCAATTACTTTATTATTACCTATTAATATTTTTTTTTCTTTTTTTTTGTAAGGTTGTAACCGAATCGAATGGTTCTACAATGCAAATAGAAAGCACTTCGGATGAAAATATTTGTAATTCTAATATTCAAATGGTGGTAGATGGTAGTAGTAGCACGTCATTAAATGAAGAAAATGTAGAAAATAACGAATTAGGGTAGGTTTAATACTAGGAGCTTTGAAGGAAAAAAAAAAATGGTCACAATAACGAATATTATTTTCAGAAATGAAAAAAAATTAACATTGGCGGATTTGACATTGCTTTGCGATTTGTTTTATCTTCCCTTCGAACATGGCGGATCGGGAATTCAACTTTTGCAAGAATTCCATTGGTTGAAAATAAATGCTCACGTTTTAGCAAGTTCTGGAAAACAACCCGGAGACAAAGAAGTAACAAGAAGTTCTAAATCAGAGGTATTGTATTATTACAATAGTTTATAAATGAATGATGGCGAATTTGGGAAAATTAATAATCTGTAAATTTTAGTTGGAATTTTGGTATTTTTTTTAAAGAAAACATTCACGAATGATTTTTTTTTTTATTTAATGTTAATAGGTTGAAGAATGGTTTGACAGAGCGAAACAATTTCAGGAATTAACTAAAAGCGTCAACACATTATTTCAACGTCTTACTTTTTGCGCAAATAGAGAACTTCTATACGATCTTTATCCTTATATATGGGATATTAGAGGAGTCGTGTCACTTTTAAATTCATATGTTAAATGGCTTGGTGAGAAGAAAATGCGTTTTAGCGATTATTACTCAAGTTTTTTTTTTTTTTTTTAAAAAATAGTCTAAAAGTTTTAGGGGGAAAAATTTTATTATGCGACATGCGTACCTTAATTCTCTCTTGCGTTTTGCGTTTTTAATTTTTTCATTTTTTTTTTATTTATTTATTTATTTAAAAATAAGGTAGTGGTGGTAAGAACTCTTTGTAATGATGTTTAAAAAGTAGTAGGTATCACTACAACTACTACTACTACTACAATGATAGTAGTTTACATAAAGTGAAATTAAATTTTTGTAAAATGTTTTTTGTTTTTATTTTTTGTGTTTAATAATTAAAGTTTGATTATTTGATTATTATTTTTCAGCTGGTGGACGATTTCCCGGTTTGGTGTCGACATACACTCTAGGACAGTACACATGTACGTGTCGGTAAACACATGCGTTATCATGCGTAGTAGTCTTGCGTAAATGCGAAGAAACCAGAAAAAAAAATTTTCTTTTTTTTTATTATTATTATTATTATTTTTTTTTTCTTTTCCCCTCCCCCCCCACAATGTACACATTTATTAAAAACTCATAATGATATTAGATTGCTTTATGATGTTTCAATAAGAAAATTTCTAATTGCTTAATTTTATTCGGTTTTTTTTTTTTTTTTTTTAATTTTTTTTTTTTTAATTTTTGTTTAAATGAATTAGTTAGTAAAATGAAAATTGATTTCAGGTAGAAGGAGAAAAAGAAAAAGAATAGTTATTATCAACGGGGAAAAAAGAAAAGCGTAAAATGCGCGGACTAACAAAAAAAAAAAAAAAAAAAAAAAAAAGGCTTTTCCGATGATTTAAATTTTCCTTTTTTTTTTTTTTTTTTTTGAAAAGTCTAAAATTTTCAAAGCTGTGATAAATATATAAAGTTTTAAAGGAGAATGATTATTATTATTATTATTATCACGGCTTTGAAAATAAATTTTTGATTGAAAAACGCATCGATGATCAAAATAAAAATTATGTAATTGAAAGGATTTATTTGTTCAACGATGCGACATTTAAATTCTTTTTTCCTTTTTCCATCTCCCCATCGCCCCCCCGCGCCTCCCCCGCCATTCCTGCTCCCCACCCAGTTTATAACACGATGATATTATTTCTTGTTTTTTATTTTATTTTTATTTTATTTTATTTTTTTATTTCTTACATATAAAGCATGTAGGAGAAAGGGTTGTTGTTGTTGTTGTTGTTGATTGTTTAGTTATAATATTACCTATGAAAATTAGTCGGTAGTTTTTTGTAACGGTTTTTTTTATTTTAAATTTTTGATTTTTTGTTATATAAAATTTTAGGGTTTTCAAAAGGTTGGAAAGAAGCTTTCATGTCGGGTGAACAAGAACCATGGGTTTTCCGCGGTGGACTCACAGCGGATCTTCAGGTATTTCAAATGAAGACCCCCTCCCCCCGCGCTCCCCGCGATTAAATAATCAGGAAAAGAGACAAAAATAATTTTTTTTGTATTTTTCAACAGAGATTGTTACCCGTTGATTCGGGTACGGATTTGTTTATGTATAAAGCACCGGAAGTTCCTAGTTGTAAAATATACACTGTGAGACCTTACATGTCTTCCGATAAGCCGCAGGTATATGACGTATGCGCCAAAGTTAGCTGTAGTTCTGATATACCCGTCCAATTGAAAAAATTACCCGGAGATAGGTGAGTAATTTTTTTTTTTTTTTTAAATCAATCAATTCGATTGGTTTCGAAAGTAGTTTTAAAATTTTGTTTTTTTTTTTTTTTTTTTCTAGAATCGTAGGAAGTTATTTAGAATACGCGTCGGAATTTTGTTTAGTTGTCGAAGATGAGACTGAAATTGTCGGTTTTGCAACGGCCGCATTAGATTCAAAACAATTTTTTAAAAATTTATCAAATTCGTATATTGAAAAAATGAAAAAAAAATATCCACTCGATGATGATGATGATGATGATAATGGCGATGTTGATGGAAACGTTAAAGTGAAGGTTACACAATGATGATGATGATGATGATCAGTGATCAGAGTGGATTAAAAGAATAAAAATTAATTTTTTAATTTTTTTTATCCCTGTAGGAATTCATTGAATATTTTCACACGACGGATTATCATTCGCCGGAATTAATACATAATCAATATCCGTCTGTGATGGCGTGTGAAATTTTACCATCGGTAACGGATCAAAGCGTGTCTAAAAGACTTTTAGCTTGTTTGTTGGCAGCACTTCGAGCAAACGGTAATTCGTTGGTCCGACAAATGACACGAAAAAAGACTTTTAACGAAAAAATTTAAAATTTTTTTTTTTTTTTTTAGGATCTTTCGGAGTTTACGTATCGATAGATTTTAACAATCGTAGCGCTTTCGAATTTTACTCTAAATTGGGTTTTATTGAAATCACACCACAAAGCGTTGGAGCGGATAAAACGAATAAAATAACTTATTTGGGAAGATCGTTTTAAACAAAACAAATATACACGCATATATATATATTTTGTAGTTAAATAATAATAATAATTAAAATCCTTTAATTATGATTTTAAAATGCCAGGAACGCTCCGCCCTCTTGCTCTCGCCCCGCCCACTCGCTCTCGCTCCGCCCCCCGCCTGACTGCAATCAATCAACCAAACAGTAATTTTATTAGTAGTTCGTCATACACACACAACAAAAAACAGGTACAGGTAAATTTTTAAAAAAAATTACAAAAAAACATATCAGTGTATTAATTACAACGTGGCCTTTTTTAATTATTATTATTATTATTATTATCATTATCATTATTATTATTTTTTATTAATTTTTTTCTTTACAAACGGGGAAAAAATAAAAAAAAAAATGTACGGAATCGATTATTATATTAATGTAATGTATATATTTATATATATTATTTATGAAAAAAAAAGTTTCGTAATTGTTTTACTTATTTATTTATTTTTATTTATTTGTTTTTATTTATTTATTAAATAAAAAATTATTATTATCTCGAATTAAAGTGGGGGGAAAAAAAGGAAATAATAATAATAAGTATTTTTATTAACGTCCGAAATGTTATATTGAAAAAAAAAATATAAAAAAAAAATTATATTAATTAACGTTTATTAATTTATTATCATTATTATTTATTTTTATTATTATTATTATTAATGTCTTCTCTTATTTAATTTATTAAAAATTATAATGATGGTAATAATAATAATAATAATTTTTATTTAGTAATTTTTGAAAATTTTTTTTTTCTTTTTTTTTTTAATAAATAAATAAATTTTGGAATGTATTTATGTATGTACATATACATACATAAAAATAAAATAATAAATAAATAAATAACAAATACTCTTTATTTATCTAACAAACATTTTTATTAATAATAATAATAATAATAAATAATTGAGCTTATATTATTAAATACATTTTTTTATTAATTCTTATATATTTAATGTAATATTAATTAATAAATGGCACAGATAACATTGATTTGATAAAATAAATAAATTAAATAATTAAATTTATGCTAATTAATTAATAAATTAACATAATTAATAATTTTTATTTAAAAAAAAAAGGAAAATAAATAACAGCGGTATTTATTATTTCCTTACGTATTTTTTTTTTTTTTTTATTAAAATTTTATTACTTTAATAAAACCCTTATTATATTAATAACAACAATAATAATAATAATAATAATAACAACAATTAACAGTATGACAATAATAATAATATTAATAATTTTGGTTTCGCTTTTGACATTTATGATAATGATAATAATAAATTTTTTTTAAAGCTCTCTACGTAAGTAATTAATATTTTAAAAACGTTTATTAACACTTAATTAATAATTACACACGACAAAAATACTTATTAATAATAATAATACTACATAATTATTTATTTATTTATTTATTAACTTGGAGATCAATTTAAAATTGATTTAATTTAATAATAAAACAAATTTTAGGTTTTCTATTAAAAATTTCAAAACGATTTTTTTTTTTTCATGGCATCAACCACATTAATAAATTTTTTTTTTTTTTTTTTACATAAGTTTAATAATAATAATAATAATAATAATAATAATAATATTTTTGGTTTACCGTATAAGAAATCGATAAAATCAATTATTAATAATCGAATCGCCCTGATTATTAAAAAGACTAGCTTTAATTTAATAAAAAAAAAAAATTAAAACGTTTATGTATTTATGTATATATTATCATTATTACGACTACATATTAAAATATAAATAAATTAAAAAAAAAATAATAATAATTATTTATTCAAAAATAAAATAAAATAAAATAATAAAACAAAAGGTAACCATTTAAAAATTTTTTTTTTACATTTGTATTATTTTAGTATTATTATTATTATTATTATTATTATTATTATTATTATTATTATTTACACGAAAAACAAAAACTTAATAATAATAGTATGTGACCTTTATAAATTTCTTTTCTTTCATCGATTTCGTAATCGAAAATTAGCGCGATAATTAAAAAAAAAAGAAAGAGAGAAAAGAAATTTTCGTTTTGTTATTTTCCGTTAAAAAAAATTTGAATTTTTTTTCCAGAACACAACGGTAACAAGTTAAACGGTAACTTCCCGTTTCCGTCGAATTTCATCATCAAATCCGAATTTATTGATTTCATCATCATCATCATCATTGTTTTGAAATAAATAACACAAAGAATTTATTCGATCCGAGATTGATAATTCTGTAAAATTAACAACAACAACAACAAAATTATTATTATTTCTTTTAAACTTAAAAAACAAAAAAAAAAGAAACTTTTTAACCGAAAAAGAAGAACAACAAAAAATCTCCGAGTCACGTGACGATAAATCACGTGATTCGGAGACAAGTGATGACGTTTAACTAAAATTTTTTTTTAAAAATAAGAATACTCGAATGTACTCTACTTTAACTACTGCTACTGCTTCTGCTACTACTACCACCTGCCACGTCAAATTCGAATGTTTTTAAAAAAAAACCGTTAAAGTTACAGCAAGTAATTTAGTCCGATTCAAATTCTCCGTCCGACGCGTGTGTGAAATTATCGATTATCGATTAAAATCGATTTTTAAAATCGATATTTCTTCTTTTTCGATATTTATATGGATAAATATGTAAGTACACAAGTTTTTTTTTTTTTTTTTTTATTTAAAATGTATATATGTACGTATGTGTTTGTGTGTGGGAGTGAACGAAATTTTTAAAACTTACCATGAAATTTTTCAAGTACGAGATAAATGTTTTCAAACGTCACGAATCTTCTTCTTCCGAAACATTTTTCCTAAAATTATTTATGTAAAAAAAAAAAAACAAAAGAAAAAGAAAAAAAAAAAAAAGAAAAACAAAGAAGGTACCTCTCATTGGTAGTTAATAAAAATTTTTTTTTTATGTAATTCGTACTTCACTGTAATATACAACAGCAAGTCGTTTCTCTATTATTTATACACTTTTTTTTCTTCGCATCATCGTCAGTACAAAAATTTATATTTTTAACATTTTTATTATCAAACGAAATTTTTTCTTTTCCTTTTGTCATTTTACCACCCAATTCGATCGTTTCCCACGATTCGTCAAGAGAAACCGTTAAATCCGTTTTCTTCCCCTCTTTTTTATCTTCGTTCTTTTCCATTATGGCGTTGTACGTTTGCGAAGACTCTATTGTGTCTTTTGTACTTTCCAAATCGTCTTTCCCCGTTCCAGAAATTTCCAAACTAATATTTACGTTGCATTCGTCTTTACATTCGACACCTCCCGGTTCCTCCTTAACTTTTTCAACGTTTTCGCTGACGTCACCATCGCCTACGTCATCGTCGTATTTATTTTCACTGTTTTCGGCGGTTACAAAATCACCCGTGCTTACCGTCGGATCTACAATTAAGTTTTCAAAACTTTCTCTGTTTGTCGAACTTATTAAATTAGTGTCTTGATGATCTTCGTTATGGTGAGATTCTTTAAGTCCTTCCGCCAACCTTCTGAAAATTCTTAGAGGTTTCGATTTGAAACCCGTTTTCGAATCTTTCGTATTTAAAGACGTGACAGGTTTGAAATTCACTTTTTGCTTGTTTTTGGCTTCGTCTATGCTAAGCACGCCGTCGTATGATTTCCCCGTGAGGGACATGTTATCGTACAGGGAATTACTGGATTTGTCGTCTGCATTGATGCAAGATACGGTTTCGGATGGTATTTTTTCAAAATTCATTTTGGCAAGCGCTATGCTTTCTTTTCCGGAAAAAAGATTTGTTCGCGATATGGATTGTGCCGCGGGTCGTAAACTTTTGGCGGTTGCCCCTTTGTCCCCACAGTATTCAGGACAAATATTCAAAATATTTTCTTCGTTTTCATGTTTGACATCGCTCATTCTCAGTACGTCATCATCTCCTTCTTCGATTTCTTCGAACCAATCCTCGTCGGATGAACTGTGATGACTCGTGAGTCTTGGTAAACTAGCATTTAAACTATTTGAACTTGAAATGAGACGAATCCTGCTGTTACCACGGATAAATTGTTTGTTGTTGTTGTTGTTACACTTCCAGGATTTCATTAGCGATTGATTTTGTATCGAACAATTAGGAGACCAAGACACGTCCGAATTGCATCTCGTGTTTTTCCAATCTTCTTTTTTCGGCGAATGTTCCACGAGGGATGCAGAATTAACTCTTTTGACGCCGCCGAATTTTTCCGATTTTTCATTCCCGGATTTAAATTCCCAACTGCACGATCCCTTTTCATTGCTTTGACCCGTGTCTTGGATTTCGAATTTTTTTATAAGTTTTTCGGGTATTTTAATTTCGCTCGCTAAAAGCGCTATCATTTTTTTATCTTCTAAAACGAGACTATTTTTCGACGACATTTCTTCTCCGCACGGATTATTAACGATTTTATTCGAATTTTTACAGGTTTGACAAGATGGACATTTTGATAAATCCGGTTCCGTATTACCATCCGCTTCTCTTGAAACATTCCTATTTTGACTCATTAATGCTTCCAAACTGCACGCTAATTTTTCAATCTCGATTTCCGTATATTTAATCGTACCGGACGCGAATTTTTCACTTTCCCCATTTTCTTCATTCTTAGAATCCGTCAGATTACCATTCTCGAGACTTTTTTCCCCTTCGGAAGATGAATTAGGGTTCGACCAATTGTTTGTGGCTGTTGAAACAAATAACTACTTGAAAAAAAACACAAACCAAACAAAACAGGCAAAAAAAGCAAAAAATTTCGGGACCTTACCACAAATAAATAAAAGCTAAATAAAAAATTTTTAGCTCTAAAAAATTTAAATTTTTCATGTGAACTAAATTTAAAATTTAAATTACATTTTCAGATAATATTTTAGAGCTAAAAAAAATCTAAAAATTCTCAACAACATTTTGAAAATATATATATAAGTCAAGCACATGCTTAAGTTTGTTAACAATTTTTTTTTTAAAACTCAAAAAATTAATTTTTTACTAATCGTGCAATTATAAATATACAAATTTTAAAATAATATATATATATTTTCAAAATATTACACGTGGATTTGCAAGTGAGAGAGAAAGAGAGAGAGAGAGAAACAGCAAACGATACCTTAATACAAAAATAAGCTATATAAAAGTGCTGTCGCTTAAAATAGATATATAATAATAATAATAATCTAAATGAATGGAATAGTAAAGAAAAAAAAAAAAAAAAATTGTATTCATACCTGAAGCGCTCTTTAAATCGAAATTCAGGTACACAGGCTGGAAAAAAACAAAGAGTTAAAGTAAAGCAAAAAAAATTTGAATTATTTTTTTTTCGTTTTTGTTTTTTTTTTTTTGTTTTGTGTTTTTTTTAATTAAAAAAAAAGAAAAACTAAAAAAAAAAAAAAAAAATAATAATAATTAGTAAGCTAATAATGATGATGTCAGCATATATCTAAAAATTAAAATTTGCTCAAAAGTGCCATTTATTATTAGAGTTAGAAATCGTAAAGTGTTGCTTTTTCCCAAAAAAAAAAAAAAAAAAAAAAGAGAAGGGAAAAAAAAAAAAAAAACTAGGAAAAAGCTCGACAAACACAGCATTAGGTTTATTTTTTTTTTATTTAAAAACTTAAAAAACAGAGACAATTAAAAAAAAAAAAAGAAAAAAAAAAAACAATGATAGTAGGATAACACTGAAATAAATACCTTGAAAACCTATAAGTGTACAAGTTCAAATCCCATATAAACCGGCTGCAGGAAATAAAAAAAATTTTTTTTAAGGATAATTTTCTTTTCCTTTTTCTCAGTTTGTTGGCAATAATAAACTTTTCAACGATAAACAAAGTAACAACAAAATAGTGAAAAAATTTCTTTTTCTTTTTTTTTAAAATTAAATGAATATATGAAATAACACGATTTGGGGAATAAGTAAAATGATGAATAATTGATGTGTGTCTCTTTCTTTTTATATATATCGAATGTTAATTT
This sequence comes from Pediculus humanus corporis, assembly GCF_000006295.1. NCBI lineage: Eukaryota > Metazoa > Arthropoda > Insecta > Psocodea > Pediculidae > Pediculus > Pediculus humanus. The sequence continues at coordinate 83,327 of NW_002987802.1, forward strand.
AAAAAACTCACCTTGTGATCTCCCATACAAGTATTCCTTCCCATAATGCTATAAATGACATTACTGGAATCGTTTGACTGGAAAAAAGGAAAAGAAAACATTTATCACATAATGTTTACTTTACTCCAGTGTAAAATTGACAACTTTAAGAAAAATTACATCTTTGACTAGAGGTATAGCTGAGTGTGACATGACAACACGATCACACCATGCTGGACACCGAGTTTTCATGTAACACCGATCACCAGATGAATTTTCTTCAAATGGATAACTCGGAGGAAAAGAAATTTTAAATTCAAACAAATGATCGGAAAATGCATTGAGTTCCTTATCATACTCTCTCAACTAAAAATATAAATTGTATAACTTTTTGAATCATTTCAAATCACATTTTCAAGTCTAATAATATGGAAGAAGAAGAAAAATTTAACTTTACCCAATCTCCATCTTTTACTGTAAATAATGACTGGTGATCGGAATGATTGAATTCTTTTTTACCAAGTGAAAAAATAACTTTATCTTCTTGTTTAAATTCAATCGTATTTACATCCTCATCAAGGCAAGAACTTTTTAAACCTTCAGACAAATGCTACAAAATATATGTAAATAAATGTTTCGTTAAAGTGAATGAATATTTATAATAAGATTGTCAATAAACCTTAACAACGCCTTGAGTGTCAGCTCTAAAATTAAAATCTCCAAAAACAAACAAAGGAACAGGACCATATTCATCAGTCTGAAACCTCTCTAATGTATATGCAAGTGCACGTCGTCTGGTATCACTGTAAACAGACGGGAACTGAAACAATCAAAACTACATTTAGAACACAAATTTATTAAAAAAAATAAAAATTTTGCACAGGAGTGAGAGACCATACCGATTTAATGGCAACAAAATTAGATACATCATGAAACAAATGTATATTGACCAAATCGAATACTGTTCCATTTAGACACCACCTGGTTCTAAGAAATCCTTTACGAGACCATTTGCACTGGAAACAATATAAAAAAAACATTTGTAAAAAAAAAAAAAAAAAAAAAAATAAATAAATAAAATTTATCAAGAGAGAAAAAAAAGAAAAAGAATTTACTTCTGGAAAATATTCCAATGGAAATTTGCTTTTCTCTTTGGTTCCTTCATGTTCAATATTTTTTGAAAATATTGAAATACCGTTAACATCTTTAAAACGACGCTCTTCGAAATCAAATATAAGAACATCCGTTATGGACTCGTGAATGAAATAAAAATTTCCTAAAGCCTATAATAATAATCATAATAATAATAAAACATTAAAATTTATCGTTTTCAATGAACGCCCACATAAAAAATGTAATCTTTATTATTATTATTATTACCGTAAAGTTTTCAGCCGAAGAATAATCTTCATCTAAGTAAATTCTAGCTTTGTCAAACAATCGTAGTTCCTCTGAATTAATCAATAGTTTAACAAAATTCTCTACATATTGCATAGATTTTTCATAATTTTTACCGCCGACCTCCTGACAATGCAAAGCAACAAATTTTGGATCTAGACGTGCAACTGTCTGAAAATGACACATATAAATCAATTTATTTTTTTTTTCCCACCAAAATCACAAAGCACCGCCTTCTATTAAGGGGAACTTAATAACAGATAAAAGGGATGAAATTTTTTTTTATTTATAACTTTATGAGTAAAAAATAAAACAAAAAAGTTATTTTTGAATGTTTTATTTTTAACTAATGATTAAAATAAATATAATACAAAATTAATTTATTAAAACAAAAAAAAAAAAAAAAAAACACAATATTAATGTATTGATTCGATAAATAACATTCGAATAATAACAATTTAAAAAATTATTATTAACGATAAATGTTATAAGAAATATTATTATTATAACAGATTAACGACAAATTTTTGTTTTAACATAGTTTATAAGAAAAATAATTATTATTGCTAGCTAATAATAGTATAAAAATTTTCTAATGACACTATATTATTACATTATGATTAATATTATGATATACAGTAATAAAAATTATTACACTTACCGACAAAAACTCTTCTGTCCAAATCTTTAGCATTGTTGTAGGCTATAAAAAAAATGTAAAGTTTTTAGTTTTTAAAAGTATGATTTCAAGGATTAGTTTTTGTGTACTATGAAATACATAATTAACCCAAAGATTTTCCATAAGCATTTATTTAAATAATCGATAATATTAAACTCGGGGGGTAAAATAGAAACATTAATGTTTTAGATATAAGTTTTATTTCATAAAATTTAGTGATAAACAAATAAAAGAAAATTATTTTGTTTTAAAATAAAAATTCAGAATATGATTACTAACGAGTTTAATATTTTTTAAGAATGACATAAAGATAGAATTACCATTTGTTCATGATAATAAATTAGTTTTTTATTTACAGAAATTGAAAAAAATACTATTTTCCTTCAAAAATTATATGATAAACCGTAGAAAATTATAAAACAGATTACATATACAATATTATTTGACATGCTTGTTTTAATTAAATTAAATATACATAAAATTTATTAAATATGTAATTATATAAAAAAATTATAAAATTTTCTTGCTTACTTCCTCAAAAATGGACCCGACATTTGCTGTTATGTATACGACAGGAGTAGTTCTTACAGACATCATTTAATAATAAATCAGTTTTTTTAAAACTTTTTACTTCACTCTAATAATTACCATCGCTTAAAATTTTAAAAATTTAATAATAACTTGATGTAATTCATATAATTAATTAATTAATTTTTTTATATTTTTTATAACAAAAAAAAAAAAAAAAAAAAAGAAAAGAAAAAAAAAAGTTAATTTTTTATGTTTTTCCTGGTTGCAAACAAAATTAAATTCACTCCAGAGGAACGCCTACTGCTATTTACGTCACAATGTAATGACGTCAATCGATCTTTACGTCTTGTGTCCAAGTATCCCTCTTTGAACTCGCTCAATAGTAGAATTGTGATAATGGAGTGAAGTATTTATTAGATTGAATATTTTTTTTTTTTTTTTTTTTAGAAAATTAATTTCATCTTAAGTAAATAAATATCGTTATTTGATAAATTAAATTAAATAATTAAAGAATAAATATTTTTGGTTTGGGTAAGGGGAAAAAAAAAAAAAAAAAAAATTAATTTTAAATTTTTTTAAATCGTTTTATTTGTCAAATTTTTATTATTATTATTATTATTATAATACAAATAAAAAATATTTTTAAAGCAAAAACTCTGTTTTATGTTATTGTTTAGTTCTTATATTATTATTATTAAATAATATGATACTCTTGAATATGATTTTTTTAATTACATTACAATTACTTTTCATTGTTTGTGTATCGAGTGAAAATTTACCTGCGACAAAATTGTTTTTATATCCTGTTGAACCTTCACTATTTAACTGGTCTAAGAGAATTGGTGATGATTTCACATACAGAGCTTCAATATTAAATGCACCTGATTTACCCAAATGGATTGAATATTTGTACAGTAAAAAACATAAAACTGGATTTTTATTCGGTGTTCCACCACAGGATCATAAAGAATTAGAGGTAAGTGTATTTTTTTTTATTTTCATTAAATATTCTTTTTTATATGTGTCTGATATTAATTGTTATAATTCTTGTGTATTAAAAAAAATGAAAAACAAACTTTAAAATTTATGTTTACTTGGTAATTAATAATAACCTGCATATATGATATTGTTTCGATTTATAATAAACCATAAGCTCATCTTATAAAAATATTTCTCGGTACATAAATTATTATTCATTTCTTGCAGGATCTGTTAATTAACATAAATTATATTTCATTTAATTATTCATCCTTTATTTATTGTACATAATTATTAAAAAAATTTGTATAAAAAAAAAAAAACCTTTATTTATCATTAAATTAAAAATTCATTGTAATTACTTTATTTTATTTAGATTATAGGCACATCTTATATTTTTGACAACGATAAGAAGCGGAATTTTACATGGGTTCAGGTAGTAATTGTATCATTTTGTAGTAACTAACCCATGTTTTTATACAATTAATAATTTTTTTTCATCTTTATTAACCTCAAATTTCCTTGTTTGTTTCACTTTTTCATTTTCTTTCTAATTATAAAGACATTTTTTTAAAAAAAAATTTGATTATGAATGAACTTCAGGTAAATATTGGTAACTATTCAATTTTTGTTGAAAACTAATAAAAAATTTTGTTTTGTGATAACACCTCTAATGACCCCAAATAAAAGAAGAAAAAAAAATGAAGCATCATCATTTGCAATTTAAATAATAATAAAAAAAACTAATTATAATTTGACTTTTAGATTGAAATAGTTGGTTTGAATAGTAAAACATATGAAACGAGAAGAAGAGTAATTCATTTAAATATAGAACATAAAGAGAATCCTGCAACACATCAGGTTCATTTAAAAATAGACAATTTAAATGTTGATGATTTTTTCGATTCTCATCGTATGTCAAGACTCCTCAACATTTTCAAATATAAATTATGGAAAGAAAGTTTTTCAGATCTTTACTTTACTTTTTTAACAAGTGCTGTGTCTTTGGGAGCACGTAGACCTCTTAGACCAACAGAAGGAGAAGGGTATAATATAATTTTTAAATTGGAGAGAGAGAGAGAGAGAGAGGGGGGTGAGAAACAAAGAAAAAAAAAGATTATAATTTTTTGTTTTAGTGTCGTTATTCGTCTTGGAAGCATTGCTACTTTTTCGAATACTCTAATCGATTTGCAAGAAGAAATAAAACCGCTTTGGAAACTTCAATCTTGTCCAAGAGATTTTAAACGTACCACAGTTGAAAGAATATTCAGAGATGAAGGTTTCATATTGGATTGGTGTAATTTTAAACTTGTAAATATATATATATCATCCAAAAACAAATTCAGTGATTAACGGCTGGAAAAACAAAAAATTTTATTTTTTTTTACTGATGCAGATACATAAACCATCAGATTCAATAATGAATAGTTTTGGAGGAAGTAATGAAAAAATTTCTTTCGGTTCTGAATTTTTTTACGAACCGATTTGGTCATCACCAACGAAAGCTCAAGTTGCCGGTAGAAGTTACACGAGAGAATTTGCATTTACTCTTTTAATTCCTACATTTATTCTCATATTATTAGTTTTACTTTTATCTGTTATATTAGGAATACAAAGGGAATACTCGTAAGTATATACATATATATATTTTTTAAAAATTTTTCTTCGGGGGTACCAACTTAAAAAATTTTTTTTTTTTAAATTACACGATAATAATGTCGTTATAATCCCACCAGAATTATGTGTCCCTTGTTTGTTTTTTAGGAGAGACGAATCTGACGATTTCTTTGATTCTATATTTTGCCTTTGCGAAGATTTTTGCAGGTTTGTCATAAGGATAAAATATATGAGTGATTTATTTTGAGTGCGAATTTCTTGAGTTTTTTTTCTTCTTTTTTTTTTTTTTAAACAAACACTCACTGAATTACATAACTTTCTTTTTTTTTTTTTTTTTTTTGATTGATTGATTTTTTTTCTAGGCCTTAAACTTTTTTTTAGGTTATCATCTAAATATAATTTTACAAAAAAAACTTTTTTTTAACAAATGGATTAATTATGATTTTAAGGTCTCAAAAGGATTCCACTATATTGGAAGTGAGCACTTCTCAGTTTTTTGGAAATCCATCAAGGCCTACTATTTGTGCTTATTCAGATCTCAATGGAACATCCAGATCTGTGACAAAAGCTGTCGTGACAAATGGAGTTTCTAGACCAACTCCTCCACCATATGAAGGAGGAGCTATGTGGTCGTAGGTTTTCTTTTTTTTTTTCAATCGAAAAAAAGTATTTGATGTCTTTTTATGTGAATTTTTACAAGCTTAAAAAATATTTTTTTTTTATAGAACAGTTGTGGATTTCTGACAAGAGGAGGAACCCAAAACATGGTTTTGTTAATTTAAAACCAACTAAAAACTTATTACAAAACTGTCCGTGGTGAGAGTCATTTGTAAATAATCGCTTTTGATATTTTCAATAAATATTCTAGTCAATATCATCTATCTAGTCCGATATATTCTAGTTTGCTTTATATCATTGATTGTTGTGCTTAATGTGAGTGATGAAATCTAGTTCAATTATTATATACAATGTATTTTTATTTAATATATATATTTGTTATTCTTACGCTTAATAAATAATTAATTAATTTTTAATTATTACTTAAATTTGTGTATTTTTAAAACTATTTTATAATATCACAGTATGAAATGAATAAACTGGATTTTAATTGTACATTTAAAAAACGGCAACTTTGTTTTTCATTATTTTTAGACAAAATTTTGAACTGGCAGGTTTGGCTTAAATTTTTTTAATTAGTATACTTCGTCCGTTTATTCGATAATCATATCCTCCGTTCTATTATTTCTTTCCCGATCGTCTTTTACCAAGTTTGGATATAAAGTAGCTATTGGACCTGATGCATTTAATCGACCGTAGAAATCCGGTCGTTTATCTTTAGAATTCTTACTATCGGCCGAGATTTTGCTCAGCCAAAGATCCATTAATGTTCTTGGTCCTGAATAAATACTGATACCCGCAGTCGTACGATTTTGTCGGGAGTTCATTAAAAGAGGAGATGTTGCTTTTGAAGCGGGAGGCGGACTCATTGGTGAATCCGTAGTTGCTCTTATCACGGATGCTCTTGTTAAAAATGAATCTGTATTGTGAGTTTCAGAAAATTTCGAAGTCATAACATCTAATTCTCTCAAAGCTTGATCAAGTTCAACTTTATCCCCAGTTGATTTGTTATCCGTTTCTTTGTTTCTGAACTCCAGTAAGTAATGAAGGACTTTATTATGTTGATCAGAACGACAATGTGTTCTGACAAATTTTTCTAATTCGTTCCACATTAACTTATACTGTTCTTCTCGCTTTTGACCTTTTCCTCGAACTCCAGTGTTGGGTTGTATTAATGGTTCATGTTTGGTTTCTAAAGAAGCTAAACTAGATATCACTTGTTTGCATTGAGCGACTTCATCTGATGTAAGTTCTTCTTTAGTAAGTAATTGTGGTAGGGGATCTATGTACTGACGTAAATTCATTATAAATGTTCCTGATATTGTAATAGGCCAATATTTAGTTTGTCTATCTAACTTATTTTTCATACAATTAATAGGCAAGTTAATGTTATCGCTTCTATTTTCAGACAATTTTCCTTGCAAAGGTATTAATGTATTATTTTGCATTAAAAGTCCAAAATCTGTGATTCTGTAATCTGTAACTCGCCCTCCACAGCCTTCCGAAATCGAAGGTGGATCTTCTAAAACACTTCTTCCAGTTGCCAAAGCATGGATAAAAATTTCCCCTCCATGAGCAGTTAATAAATGACTAACAGTTTTACCTCCGACTCTCTTGGGCATTTCCAGCATTACTGAGCGACCATTTAACAAAAAATTTATTAAGCATGAAGAAGGCCTGCTGTTAACATCAACCGGTGTAACTCTGTATGCAGCAGTACAATTGTGCATTTCTTGAGCAGAACTTCCTCTGGGTGTGCACCACTTTAATGTGACAGTATCATAGTCTGTACCATTTTTTTTTGTTTTCATTAAAAGTGGATCGGTGACAAGAGTTTTGTAAAGATCAGCATGAGCATTTGCATGATGAAAAATTTCTACATCATAATTAGCACTTGAACTAGCATTTTGTTCTTCTTTCATAGGTATACCAGTAACTGTTGTAGAAGCTAAGCCATAATGTCCCAATATCAGATGAGATAGTTTATTATTCAATCCTTTCCCAGCACACACAGAATGTACTTCTGCACTTAAAAGAGGGCTTAATTCATTTAGCGGCTGACTAGTTACATTACTTTCTGCATTATTTGGAAAAATATTGATGATAACTAAATGACAATGATGAACAGCAATTAAATGATCAGTTGCTGTTGCTACTTTGTTTTGTTGAGTTAAAACCTTTGAAAAAAAAAAAAAAAGCAATGTAATAAAACATTAATTTCGATACTTTAAATTTTTTTGCATTAACGTTAATATTAAATTTAAACAAACCTTCAAAAAAATTTCTTGAAGACTTTTCATACTAGCATTATCTCTTGTGGATGTTATGCATATAACTCTACATTTATTGTCTAATTTCATTGCATTTTCCATTAAACTAGTTCTCTTAATGTGTTGAATTTCTGAACATTCAGTAAGAGCTTCAACAGCTGCTCTTAAACCATGTATAACTGAATAATCCCCTTGCTGATGTGCTCTAGGAGGAGTTCCTAAATAAGCACTGCTGTTTAAAATATAGGATATACTTTGTTGACTTTGCTCCCAAGAATTAAAATGATGAGCAGTCGAATCGCTAGCAATAAAACGAATAAGTTTTCCTTCCGGAAAAAGGTCCCACACAATTCTACAATACTCTACGGCTGCTTCAATACCGCAGGTCCAAAGGGATTTAGATACAGGCGCCAAAGGTATTACGTTAAGTCCTCTGGTTTTATTCAAGTCAAATTCCATTAAATCTTCACATGATATACCGAAGTAGGGAGTATGATCAATTACAAATACAGTTTTGTGATTAGTTTGAGTCATCGTGTTTTGTGACATTTTTTACTAAAGTTACAATGTACTTAAGAAAAAAAAAAAACTTTATGAAAATTAATAAACACAATTAAAAAATTTCCGCGATCCACAAATTAAATACATTACATTATTAAAATTGAAACGATTAAAGAAGTCACTGTATTAAGAATTATTTTTTAAAAAATTATTAAATTTTACTGAATACATAAAGTTGTTGAAAAATAAATACTGAAATTTTTTTATTATTTACATGATAATTTATTCGGCATTCGTGGTATGTAAAGTCATAGAGTAAATAAATAATTCTAAAACGTTGTCTACATTATACTTAAAAATCGCTTCAACGTGGTTTTTGAATTTTAAGGTTAATGTTAATTTTTAAATAATAATTCGTTATAATGCAGCACGACGATGTAAGTATATATACATAATTTTTATTTTATTTTTAAGTAATAAAAGACTTATTTAAAGTTGATGCATCAAATTTTATTTATAAATAAATTTCTGTGTCCAATTTTTAAAATTTATTAATTAAAAAAAAAAAATTGTTTTAGGTGGTTTGGAGTGTGATTAACAGATCATTTTGCTCATTTAAAACAAGGTAAGATATTTTTATTTATAATTGTTGAGTTTGATAATTGATTTTGTTTCTTTGTTTTTACTTTTTAAAATAATTTGACATTTTTTTAATCTACCATTTGTCATTAAATTCAAGATTGTATTTCATCTAAATAATTTTTTTTTTTTTTAGCACAGCAACTCAAAAATTTTGCAGAAATGAATATAACTTGACTGGATTGTGTAGCAGGTCTTCTTGTCCTTTAGCAAATAGTAGATATGCCACAGTTAGGGAAGAAAAAGGAATAATATATTTGCTTCTTAAGACAGCTGAAAGGTTAGTTTTTTTTTTTTGGTAATCGTTTAATGCAAATTTTTAAATTATTAACGAAATTTATTTTTTTAGGTCTCACTTTCCGAATAAAGAATGGGAAAAAATAAAACTATCAAGAAATTTTGAAAAGGCTATTTATCAAATAAATGAAAACTTGTTGTATTGGCCTTCATATTTAAAATCAAAATGCAAACAAAGATTTGTGAAAATTACTCAATATTTAATAAGAATGAGAAAATTACAGCTGAGAAGACAGTAAGACATAATTATTTTAATGTTATATAAATTTTTTTTGAATTTATTACTTTTATGTTTAAAATTTTAGGATTGTAATTCTTAAAAAAATTTCATGTGCTTTTAGGAAGAAATTAGTTCCTTTGCAAAGAAAAATAGAGAGAAGGGAGAGAAGGAGGGAAGATAAGGCTTTGATTGCTGCTAGATTGGATAATGCCATTGAAAAACAATTATTAGAAAGACTTAAAGCTGGAACTGTGAGTATAATTTGTTTTCAGAGTAACTTTGTTATTTGAATTTATTTTAAACGAATGAAATTTTTCATTCCAGTATGGTGATATTTACAATTTTCCTCAATATGTATTTGATAAAGCATTAGACAAGGAGCAAGTAGAAGAAGAAATTGAAGAAGAAGAAGGAGAAAGTGATTTAGATGAAACTGACAAAAATAAGGCAAGATAATAATAATTTAATATATATTATTTCTCTTAAATTTTTTTTTTTTTAAGTATAACATTGATTTTTGTTTTTATAGGATAAGAGTAGTTTAAAAATGCAGGAATTTGAAAATGAATATATTGCTGCAGAAAGTGATGAATCAGAAACAGAGGTTGCATTGAATGAAAATGCATCAGATATAGAAGAATCTGATATAGAGGACATTGAGGTAATTTTCGATTGATTATAGTAATTCATTAAATACTCCATTTGAATCACAATTTGAATCAACCAAAAAATGCACTTGTAATTTTATTTTAGGACATTGGTCTTTCATCATCAAAATTGAGAAAATTAAAATCGACAAAAGGTGAAGTAGAAGTGGAATACGAATATGAAAATAGTAGTCGACTACAAGAAACATAATGATTTAAAATATATTTGTTTCTTTTAACAAATTAAATGATATAATTACAAAAAAACTATTGACATTTTATAAATGATTTTATTATGAAAATTTTCATAAAGTTATCATGTGACCAAAGTATTTAAAACTCTTGCACGTAAATTATGAATTTATAAAATGTATACCAACATAATGAGAATAATAAAAAAAAATGAATCTGAATTTAAAATATTCTGTTTTTAAACCCATCTGTATCTGTATTTTCATTTACTTTTTGAGTTAGTATTATATCTGTTATTCTTAAATAAGTCAATTGATCTTTTTTAAAATTAAGCTTCATTCTGTTTTTTCTTTTTCTAAATAAAAATAATGGATAAGCATGAGTAAATGTGTTTTCAATAATAGTGGCTAAAACACAAACTTGATCCATCAGAAGCAGAGGTCTTCCTATTAAAGTAAAATCAGATGATCCCACTAAAAGTACTTTTTCTAAACGAATTTTATCGCCAGCAGTAGGACCCCAAGGATATCTTATGACTAGAATATCTTCATTAGTAACTTTATACTGTTGTCCATTAATAGAAACAACGGCAAATAGCCTTCCGTGTGTATTATTTATAATTTGATTATTAATATTTGTTATTATTTTTTCAGAGAAATTTTTTTCCGTTTCACTAATATTTTTTATCACATTCTGTTTTTCACTGTTGACAGAATAACACCGATTTATCACTCTTTCGCTCAAATAACGATTAATGTCTATATTTACTGAAGTATTTAAATTGTTTTTAAATAAAAACTGTCTTGAAAATAAAAACCTACTAAATGGGATTTGTCTCATTTTAAATATATATGAGAACTGTGAAAAAAACACACGATCCGAATAAAAATAATATCAAATCTTTGAGGTAACCAATATTTTAGTTTATTTTTTAAATGCTTTGAAATTAAATATAACAAAATTGCAAAAATTTTAGGTTAACAAACAATTCGTTTAAAGAATTTCTGAGCGCGCTCTTGATTTCGATTCGTTTCCTTTTACTGAATTACAATTTACCAGAATTCTTTGTTATATTTGTTTAGTTATTAGTGAAAATACGCTTAGTGTAGTAAGCAGTTTAAACGGAAAAAAAAAAAAAATATATATATATATACAGTTTATTTCAAAATTTTTTTTTAAATATAATATATTAAAATTAAAATTATTAAAATAATTAATAGTTTTAGGTGGGCAATTTTTTTTTGTTGTAAATAACAATCCGCCATTTTATGAAAATTTGAATCATTTTGTTTTGGTATTTGAATGTGAAACCATCTTTTGTGACGTCATCTGCGAGTCAGTCCGCGATCACTTCTCTAAGGGAGTTGGAATTGAAATCTTGTTGGTTGTGATTTTTTGGTGGTCATAATTATTGATTTAATTTTTTACTTATGTGTCTAAATTCAAAACTTTAAATTGTTAGAAACTTAAAAAATGGCCTTAACAGGTACTTTACGAGACGAGTTTATTGTGGGTGGAAAGTATCGTTTAATGAGAAAAATTGGTAGTGGTTCCTTCGGGGATATTTATTTAGGAATTAATATCAGTAATGGCGAGGTAAGAAAATATTAATTATATAAAATAATTTTCGTTTAATATTATTATTTAAATCTTTGTTAAATTTTTTTATTTTTTGAGTTACATTATTGATATATTTAAATTTATAATTATATCGCCAATGAAGTATGTGTATTCCAGCCATTTGCTTTCGTCATATGTTCGACAGCCATTTTGGTTTTTTCAATAATTTTTATTTAACTTTTTCCAAATTTTAAAGCAACATTTATATTAAAAAATACAAATAATATTTAAATTATGTTTTTTTTTCTCTCTGACATTAAAAACGGTCGATTTAAAAGGAAAAAAAAATTTAACAAAAATTTCTTACCAAATAATCAACCATTACCAAATATGAATAATATTGTCACAATTAAAACTATAATTTGATTAATAATAATAATAATAAAAATAAAATAAATAAAAAATTATAAGATGTTAGGATTTTTTTTTTTAGAAATCAATTCATATGGTACACTAATGATGAGTTCATAATAATTTAAACTTTTTTGTGAAATTATAACTGTTTTTTTATTTTTAGAAATATTTGCCCAGTAAATGAAAAGGTTTTTTTTTTTTTTTTGTTTTTGTATTTTTAGTAAAAATTTTCTTTGGAGATGAAGGTATCATCACATATTAAAATATAAACCATTTAAAATATTGCACTTGATTATTATTCATTTAAAATGGTATTAATTAAATGAACTGATATCTTGAACTGTTTAAAAGTAAAAGTTTTACTCGAGTAAAAATTTTTTAATTAATTATCAATTACTCCGATAATTATTTCATTTTAAAATTTAATAATAAATAAAATGTCAAAGGCTTACACTAAAAGGTTTTATTTATAATTGCTATTAGTAATTAGTTAATATTATAATTAAACAAATAAAATTTTATTGTTTATTTAATTGACAAATTGATTTTTGTTTTTTTTTTTTTCTCTCTCTCTCTCTCTCTCTCGTTATCTTTCTTTATTATGCATATGTTTGCATAAGAGCGAATAAAAACAAACATTTTATATATATATATATATATATATATATATAGTAAATTAAATAAAATTTTGAACCCTATTATTATTATTATTTTAATGGTTGTTAACATGCATTATTTTTACAAAAAAAAATTTTTTTTTTTTTTAGTTTTTCTTAAGCATTTATTTAAAAATTTGCACACAGATATCGTACTTGAAATGTTCATGAATGAATGTATCATTTTTAAACTGTAAAGGTCATATTATTTAACTGAGAAAAATCTTAGCCTAAATACTTGATCATTATATTAGTATATATATTTTTTTTTTACAATTTTAATAATCTACATTTATTCACATCATTGACAATTTTGTACGTTATTAGACTATGTTTCATGTAGTAAAAAAAAAAAAAAAAAAACAGTTTTTTTCCCCCTTTAGTTTTCTTAATTTATTTTATATTTATATTTACTTTTATATTGCGTGTACAAATTACGCGTGTGTGCGTGTACGTATGTAAATTTTACATCCATTATATTAAATCTATGGTTTTTATTTAGTACTTGTAAGGGGGGGAGGGGGAAAAAATAAAAATTGTATTTTTATCTCGATAACTAAATTAAAAAAAAAAAAAAAAAAAAGGATTTTGTGTACTTGGTGTAATGACCAATGCATTTAACTTTTAATACCTTTTATACTTTTTTTTTTTTTTTCTATACCTTTTTTCTATTTTGTTAATATTGATTACAGGTATGTGTGTGTAACTATAAAAACTTGTGATGTTTCTTATTTTTAATTTTTCTTATAAGAAAAATTTAATTCATAATTTTTTTTCTTTTTTTTTTGTAATATTGAAAGCGTTTTTCTCAGGTGTGTAATTTCAAATTTTGTACAAAAATAATTTGTAAAAATTTAATGCCAAAATTTCCATTTCTCTTATTATTTCCATTCTTCATTATTATTATTATTATGAAATGGAAGAATATTAAAAAAGAAAGAAAAAGAAAGAAAAAAAAAAACGTATAGCCTTGGCGCCAAAAAAAAAAAAAAAAAAAAAAAGTTTGTTATTTTGCGTCAAGGTAAAACGTTTAAATAAATGTTTTATTTTAAACAAATTATCATTATTATTATTATTATTATTATTATTATTATTATTATTTTAAATTGATTTTATTGGTAATTTATTTATTTATTTATTTATTTTAATTTGTTGTATTTTTTTTTTTTTTTAGGAAGTTGCTGTTAAAATGGAATTTACAAGAGCTAGACACCCACAATTGCAGTATGAAAGTAAATTATACAAAATATTAAATGGCGGAGTAGGAATACCGCATACGAGGTAAGAAACTCAAAAAAGTTAATCAATCAAAAACTCGCTCCCTTTTTCTTTTCCTCCCTTTTTTTTTTTTTTTTTTTTGTAATTTAAAATTCAGCAGCAGCAGCAACAACAACAGCAGCATTTTGTTATTGCTGTTTAAAAAAAAAAAAAAAAAAAAAAAAAAAAAACTAGTTGAAAAATTTATATAAATACAAAGTAGAAACACTTTGTCATATTAAAAAAAAAAAATAATAATAATAATTAGTATATTTTAATTTATTAAATTTTTTTTTTTACAGAAAATTTTAAAGGGGAGGGGGTGGGGAAAAAATTCAATATAATAATAATTAGATACTTTAGTGATTTTGTCGTCAAAAAATTATTTTGCCGAAAAGTTTTCATCAAACATCCATTTTGTGTTTTAGATCAAAAATTGATTGATTGTTCATTTTACAATTAAATTATTATTGTTAAAAGGTTTTGTTTGTAATTTGTTTTTATTATTATTATTA